>NC_051863.1:152987417-153052991 GCF_015732765.1 Culex quinquefasciatus | reverse complement strand
TAAGACAGAAACTTCCTTTCTTCCTTGAGCACTACTCCCACTGCAATAAATCTCTTCACACTTCCCCTCAGTAAATCGCCGAAACCTCCGCTGAACCTCATCCCAATCGCACGAACCTCGCTCACACCAATCAAACATCAGCACCTTCTCGTTCAGAAAGAACTTGATCTTCACCGGACTCACAACGTCGTTACACTGGTACCGCACGGCAGCCACATTGGCCGCAAACGGTGTCCACTCGCTGCTCCGAAACTGTCGGATTCGCATGGCTTCGTAGTTGTCCGATCGCAGCGGGTTGGGATCTTTTTTAGCCCCCAACGCAACCAGGAACAGCTGAATGATCGACTCGTGACAAAAGTACGCGATGATTGAAGGTTCGCCACCGGCCTGTCCCAAGTGCCGCATCATGTCGGCCATCGTGAAGCACGCCAGGTCACCAGCCCCGGCATAGCCGTGACCACTCTGGTAGTAATACCGCAGGTCTTCCTTGTACTCGAGCACGTTGATCTGCTCCTTGGTGAAGACCGTACACCACGGACTCAATTGGGGAAGGTACCAAGCCTGTTCGAACCTGCAATGGTCCCACATGTCTTCGATCTGGTCTAGGGTCAGGTTGTACGGGAAGCCCAATCGGGTGGAGATGTCCGCGATGGTCTGCTGAAACAGTGCCGATTGCATGAATTTGTCCTGCTCCGAGCCCGGACCCCGGATCTTTCTCTTGTTCTCATCGTAATCCGGGCAGAAAAAGTGCGGTTTCAGCAAAGTGTCCCGAGTGGGTTCTCCTTGCGCGTACGCCCCATCCCCAAACAGACCTTCGGCAAACGCCCGGAAGCTGGCAACGGTTCGCTGAGTGTTGGTGTACCGGAAGTGGAAGCGATCTTTCCGATAGAGACCGTTGAGCAGTGCGCCGAAACGAGTCTTCTCGCGCTTGGCCAAATTTTTCAGCTCGTTCCAACCGCTTTCCGTGAGAAAGCCCTCGTAATCGGTGGTCATGTTGCTGTCCCAGCGCCAGTGTCGCAGCAGTGCCAGATCGTCCGAGCATATCACCCTGCGACTGTCGTTGTTGGCGAGAATTGCGTCGCGAAGCTTGAATTAATCAAAGGAAATTAAAAAAAAAAACTTGAGTGCAAATTTTGCTATCTTACGCTGTTCAAACTCTGAGGCAAGAAGTTGATGTACTTGGTACCATGAAGTCTGGTTCCGTGACGGGCCAACAGCCAGTACTTGGTGGGGATGCAATCTAAAAAAGAAAGCATTATTAATAACATAACTTCTTTTGGTCAAAATGGGACATCTTACCAGCTTCAAAATAATCCCGGCTTGAGGACGAACCCCGGACGACCTCGTAGGCGGTTCTGGTCGCGAAATGACCCCATTGAGTTCGGTTCTCATCCAGACTGTAGCAATATGCTTCGTCGACACTAGCAGCAGTAACATACAGTATCCGAACACCAATCAGGACAACTACGATCACGTGGCTCATGGTTAGAAGATGTCCAAGTTTACTTGATCCCAAACGCTGCTCTAGTTTGTACTGTAGCAATACCAATTCTTAAAATGTGCGACACCTAACAGGCTGCACAAGTTGGAAGAATTCTCAAACCAGTTTGTACTGTTCAGGTTCAGACTAACCGCACCTCGGACCAAGTCTTTTTTCCATTTGCATTTAACTATCACGCTGATCATTGCACAAGATGTTTGTATAAATACAAACTGAAAAAATATATAAAAAATATTTTTTCTGCCAGAATCCTGCTAGAATGGTGGTACGTTTCTGTCAGAATACTTCAAGAATATCCAATTCTGTGAGAACTTTGCTAGAATCCTGCTTGAACGTCGTGACTGGGAACGGATTTTCTGATCGCGTTGGTGTCTTCGGCAAAAATGTAGATTATTGCGCGTATTGCCCAAAAAGACACGCGGCAAACCAGCCTCGCGCAAGTGCGCGCTCTCAAATCCCATACTGCGCGTTTTGTTTTTGTTGATTTTCTTCTTCAAATCGTTTGCCATTGTTGCCAGGAATGATTTTCATTGCACTGATAGTGCAGATAATCGCTGGCAACACTGTCTACTGCACATTCTCAAATGCAGCGCGGTGTGTACTTTTGAAAGAAGAGCAGTTCTCTCAGATTTCGGTCATTCGAACTTTTTTGGTGCCTTCGGTATGCCCAAAGAAGCCATTTTGCTTCATTAGTTTGTCCATATAATTTTCCATACAAATTTGGCAGCTGTCCATACAAAAATGATGTATGAAAATTCAAAAATCTGTATCTTTTGAAGGAGTTTTTTGATCAATTTGGTCTCTTCGACAAAGATGTAGGTATGGATATAGACTACACTAATAAAAAATGATACACGGTAAAAAAATTTGGTGATTTTTTATTTAACTTTTTGTCACTAAAACTTGATTTGCATAAAAACATTATTTAAAAAAAAAATTGATATATTTTAGGGGACATAAAATGCTAACTTTTAAGAAATTTCCAGGTTGTGCAAAAAATCTTTGACCGAGTTATGAATTTTTGAATCAATACTGATTTTTTTTTCAAAAAAATCGAAATACCGGTTGCAAAAATTTTTCAACTTCATTTTTCGATGTAAACTCAAATTTGCAATCAAAAAGTACTTTAGTGAAATTTTGATAAAGTGCGCCGTTTTCAAGTTAAGGCCATTTTTAGGGAACTTTTTTGAAAATAGTCGCACTTTTTCATTTTTTAAAAATAGTGCACATGTTTGCCCACTTTTGAAAAAAATATTTTTGAAAAGCTGAGAAAATTCTCAATATTTTGCTTTGCTTTGTTGATACGACCCTTAGTTTGATTTTAGATTTTTTGAAAAAATCAGTATTGATTAAAAAATTCATAACTCGGTCAAAGATTTTTTGCACAGCCTGGAAATTTCTGAAAACTTGGCATTTGATGTCCTCTAAACATATCAAAAAATGAAAAAAAAAATAAAAATAGTTTTTTTTGCCAATCAAGTTTTAGTGATAAAAAGTTAAATCAAAAATCACCAAAATTTGTTTTACCTTGTATCAATTTTTTTCAGTGTAGTCTATATCCATACCTACAACTTTGCCGAAGACACCAAATCGATCAAAAAATTCCTTCAAAAGATACAGATTTTTGAATTTTCATACATCGTTTTTGTATGGACAGCTGCCAAATTTGTATGGAAAATTATATATGGACAAACTAATGATGCAAAATGGCTTCTTTGGGCATAAGGCTACCAACTCTTGCTGAGCAAAAATCCGTATACTTTACCGACATGACACCATGGTTTAACAAAAAATGTCAAGGAATTATTTAGATAAATTTGGAATTTTAGAAATAGTAATATTTTTGTTAAACTTTTAAAAGTTTACGAAATATCAAGTTTGCTTTTACGAATAATATTGTTGTCAGTGTTTTCACGAAAACATTTCTAGAGTTTTTATTGGATAGGTCCTAAAAATACAAGCACAACAAAAGGTTTTTACAAGCTTTAGAAAGTCTATTGATATTTTATTTGATAAATATGTCTTGTAAGGAAATTGAAAAGAACAATTATTGACAATCAAGTTTGAACAGAGGAAAACCCGGAAAATTATGCAAGTTATCTCTTTAAAATCAAACTGACAGTTAAATAAAAATGTCTAATTAGCAAAAACTTTGACCCAATTAAGAAAACAATGAATTTTTTTAAAAGTTGTTAAATTTCCGTACAAATCCGTATTATGTGCAAAATTCCGTACAAAAAATGCGGCCTATTTAAAATCCGCGGAGAGGGTCGAAAATCCGTACGGTTAGGAAAAATTCCGCACAGTTGGTAGCCTTAGGCACACCGAAGGCACCAAAAAAGTTTCAGTCGGATTAAAAAATACAAAAAAAAGACCGTTTGTAGAGAATTGCTCAGAAACGGACAATATGATTGAGACACTTCCCACTGAGAATTTTGGCTCGAGCCTCGACATTCGGGCTCGATCTCGAGCCAGATCGACTCGAGGCTCTTGCCAAAATTCTCAGCGGGTTCGAAAAAATAGCTACATGGAAAATATATTTTTTTTTGATTTCACCAAAAAACAAATTCCCAAAATAGGGTCAGGGGGACAGAATGGGCCACTAGGGAGCGGCCGTGGCTAACTGGTTACGGTGTTCGCTTTGTAAGCGAATGATCCTGGGTTCGATTCCCATCTGCTCCCAACGAGAAAGTATAGGAAATATAAATCTTGAAACTCTGAACATTAGCATTAGCATTAGCATTTGGAGGACGCCCCACCACCGGAAGGCTCCACAACGCTTATCCCACTGTTTGGTGTGGTTGTGTTAGACCCTCATCCGGAATAATAATCCAACACGGGAGATACCATGTCTTCATCTTTTGATGAGTGTGTAATACAGCCCAGGGCATAAGGGTCCACGCCGGGTCCAAGCTATCCTCGGGGAAATGAAGGAATGTTAGTAAACACCTATCTAAAGTGCGCAGGACCCCTACGTCACCTTAGTGGTATAGATGTTTGTAGGGAGGTTTTGGACTCAATGTTAGTAGGAGAGGTAGAACCCTAGGATACACCCCGAAAGGTATTGCGGGCGAATCAAGTAGAGTTAGTTTTTAATTATTAAATATACTTGTGACTGTATAGTGTAAAATATGCATGATTTATATTTTTTATATTTAAAGCCACGGCCGATACAACGCGACGAAGCCGTGCATGATTAAATTGACTGTAATATTACTGAACTAACCTTTCTCTCATGTAAAAGCAATGCTGATTAAACACAGTTTTAACGTGTTTGCTGTTAAACTCAAGCTACCGACTGTAAGAGTAAAGAGAAGTTTATATTTTCCTTTAAACTATTGAGTGTTTAAGCGAAATTCGAGATTATAAATGATTTAACGCATAATTGGAATCTTGATTTTAAACTCTCACAGCGATGCGGGGAGAACATCAATTATTTATTTGTTTTATTGAAATGTAGTAGTTAGAAGTTAATTTAAAACGACCGATTTGAAAAGTATAATTAGTTAATTTTTCAACTTTTGTGTGATGGGATTAATCAGCATATTTAATATTTTTGAATAAATACAATAACAATGGAAAGTCCTAACTAAGTTTTTAGCTTCATCATCTGTGAGATTCGTCTAGTTTATAATGCAAAAGTTGAGAGAATGTCTATCTAGGTATTAAAATATTGTTGATTTAGAATCGATTCAGTCTTAGACAGCCGGCTGTGGAAAGACTGAATCACTGTTGAAACTTGTGTGAAAATTATTTTGGTTGGTCTCCCTTTAATTTAAAAAATCGCGTTAACTTAGGCAAATTTCTGCCATTTGATACCAAACTGAATTAATAAAATAAACAAACAAACTATGTTGCGTCAAGAATAACCAATCAGCAAAAAATAAAAATAAAACGCTAAGTTAATGTTTTGTTCCTATTGCAAATCGAAATTATCGTGATTGTGTTAAATTAAATAGTGCGTTGTTTCAAATAAATAAATGATCAAGAAAAAAAAAACTAAACACGATATAAACTTTCACAGTTTTTAATATAGATAAATGCTCCGTTCTGGCATCCCTGCATAAAAAGCACACCAACACCGAAAAAAACCCAGCAGCATATAGAGCGTTCTTTTATTACGTAACGCAAAAAATAGTTGTATGGAGCGTAACACTGCCTCCGACCCCCCAACTAATCCCCAACTGCGTTACGTAATATAAGAACACTCCCATAATCTTCTCATAAATCTTGAAACTCTGAACATGTACGAAAAATCTAAGTCGCTCGAGTCGGGGTTCGATCCCCCGTCCTTTGGATTTGTAAGCAAAAATGCTAACCACTAGGCCATCGCGACTTGGTGAGCTATGACTGGAATTAGGAATACTGTTACCACCATCAACTATATACGCGCTGGGTCCTTGTCCATTTGACAAGGGTTCGGAAGTTCTAAATAACGTTTGAATCCGATTGGTCCTAACGTTCTTCAGGGCGGGGCTTGTCGACAAAGCTGAAGTACCTCGCGCTCGGCTAGCCAGCGTAGAAATGGGTCACCGAAGCTCGGCAGTGCTAACACCTTCCAAATGCCTATGCGAGTTATTTGCATGTATAGAATGAGAGCTAAAAATACATGGAAACAACTCAATTTGTAAGAAGCGACCGCGTGGTCCCGTTTGGTTGGTTGCACACACACACACACAGGGGGACAGAATGGGCCACTAGGTTTTAATATAAAAATCGATTTTCCAACACAACTTTTTTTTAGTTCCTTTTGGGTTCAATAAAAAACTCCTTAAAGTTTGGGAACTATTGGTTTCAGAGAAAAAAAAACACGCTTTAGACCAGTTTTGAGGACGCTGCATCTTTTTTTAGGGGCAAGCTAGACCATACTCTCTTCGGCAATGTTGTAGAGCACATTCTAAAGCAACCGAATATGAATCCCGTTTTAATATAGCGCGAAACGTGATTTTTGTAAATATCAAAATCCAAAAAATGGGTTTTCCCATAGACAATTTTATCACTTTGTGATGACTAAACCAATCGTTCCCAAACTTAGGGGAATTTAATTTTTATTGAACTTTCTGCCATTAAAAGGAACTTACCAAATACGATTTTTTTCTAATTTTTGAAATTTTTGGATAAAAGGACTAAAAAAGAAATCTTGGGAGCCATAGTGATACGTTATAATTTTTAATACAAAATCGAATTTTCAATCGAAAAATCTCCTTTAAAGATATAGCTACATTCAGGTTTAAATTTTGTTTTTTTTTTTGTATTTTGTGAGCGCCAAGTGAACAATTCGATCATCTTTTACTCCGTAATCTGTACACCCACGTGCATAAGTTTTTTTTTGCACGAATTTTAGTGCTACAAATACCGGCGCAAAGAATAAAAAGAAACCCCTTTACCCTCTCCCAAGCACCGGAAATTTGTAGCGGGTGTAGGGACACTTTGTATAGACGCCCTTGCTCCCATCACGTCACTGAGGGAGCGACGAAAAATTAATAAGCATGCCCCCCTAGTCAAACCTTTATTAGAGAAGCCGGCAATCCACAACTCACAGCGAACGACCAAAGGAACACCCTACCGCGTATATAGTAATATTGGCGTGGTTTGTCTTTACTGAAGTGCATGGATGTTAGAGTGGATGAAAGTGTCAAATGAAAATAAAAATGGAAAGCTCTCACCAAATACGACGAATCTTGAATACAGCTCAATTTCGATTGCCTCGCAACATGACACTTGAAACTTCACTACTCTTGAATTCCTGCCTTGATCAGCAGAACACATCCACACGCAATATGAGAGGTTAACTGCTTGACGAAAGTCGCCATCAATATCTTTTCACTTGCGCTAACGATTTCAAAGCGCTTAAAAAATAAAATTGCTTCCAACTACCGGCAACATGTTCTTTTGCACATTAGTTAGTCACTCAGTTGAAAAATTATCCCGAAACATGTAAATAATTAGCAAGCACCTTTAAAAAAACAAACGCGCCAAGTCTTTTGACGTTTGAATTTTGACGACCCATTCCAATCGAAGGCTGAAGAAAACCGAGCGAGAAGCGAAAGCAAATAAAGAACAAAGGGGGTGTCACCAACACCACCAGCAGCGCTTGTTGGAGTGAGTCAGTGATGCCAGGTAATTTTCTCTATAAATGCTAATTTTCGTGAGTGTTCGCTTAAAATTTCATCACTAAGCAGACCCAAAAGAGCGCTGGAAGAAAAAAGAACTAAGCTGAAAATAGGAAAATGGGCGTGGCCCAATGCATTCTCGATTGATTAGAATTCATTTTGGAAATATTTTTTTAAATGCTTGTAAAAGGAATAGAATTACTTTTAGTAAATGTGAGAATAAACAGAAATGTTAACAAAAAGTTGCTCTACTCGTTAGTGTACTTGGTTTTAGTAAATTTCAAGGAACACTCTAGATTATCCAGCATCATTCAAACACGACCGCTTGTTAGGCTTAAAATGGATATATTTCCCCATTTCAACCTTTGAGCTATTGAGTTTTTCAAAAAGGGGTTTCGGATATTTAAGAAAAAGCTGGAACAAAATCAGTAACACAAAACTAATCAAACTATCTTTTAGGATAATTTTTTGAATTGAAATGTATTTACATGCGACAATCTGAAGCAGCAGTGTTGTTCTTGTTGTTGTTGTTTGCATAAAATAAGAGGACAAAAAAAAAAAAACGAAGAGAACCCACCCTTACACGGTATGACAGTGTATCATTTCGAGCCATAAAACTGAAATAGCTTCAACTCTCCAAGATAGTCGAGCGTTCAGTGTTCAGAGTGCATAATATATATTACTATTTGATAAGTTGCAAATGCGACCGAAAAATGCCACCAAGTGTGTTAAGTTTAAGTTGAGTAATAATATTTGTTGTTTGTCTTTCTCTGCCGCCTTCCCCCGGTGCTCGTCATAATTCTGTAATATTCCTCTTTTTCTGTGTATGTGATTGTTTTTTTTTTTCATCTTTTACGAACGTTTTGGTCACCTCTAGAGTTTTTTTTTGCAGGTAAAGTTGATAACAAGTGAAATTTCTAAAGTCAAAACAGTTACTTACAGTAATTTACGCACACACAATACGAACATGAAGTTGTCTGTCTTTCCCCGTTTTCCGTTGTTGCTTGCAAGCGGCAAATTGTAGTTCTCAATTAGGTGGTAGAGGTTTTACTGTTGCTTGGCGATTCGCGCTGACTAAATGGCGTTCCATTGGCCGAGGTTTTCTAGAACTTTTTCAGTTCCGGATAGGGTGCGAATCCGGCACCGGCCTGGGATATTTTGGTGGGACGAGACGCCGCGTATCTGAGAAAAGGTTTTGCATATTTCATTTGGTGAGTTAAGGTCAAGACTGGGAGAAACTCACCTAAAGAAGAGCGAATTGCCCCGCTTGTGGTTGCCAGCGGCCCTGAGCTTGGCGTAGCAATCGCGCCAGTCGCGGTACGGTTCCATGTTCGGTAGGCTGCCGGCTCGCAGCCGTGACCCGTTGACGATCATGCAGGTTGACACCACGTGATACGGGTAGAACATGCTCGACACGACAAACTGCGAGATGCTCGAGAAGTACACTCGGCCCTCGGCTTCCCGGATCAGGTACTTGCTCGCGAGGTACGTGGCCGAGCTGGAGATGACTAGGCAGCCCAGGTCGCACAGCAAACGCGGCACGAACCCAGTGAAGAACCCAAACAGTCCGTCCTGGGTCCAAATTTCCCGAATCGATTGCCACAGCCCGCTGTAGATGCGCTCGCGGCCCACAAACTGGGCCATCATCCGGATCGAGATGACGTGGAACGGCTGCGAGATGATCACGCCGGCCGTGTGGACCACGAGGTTGCGCTTCAGCTGCTTCTTGAACTTATCGTCCAACGCGGCCCCGTCATCGTCGTCGTCCAGTTCCGACTCGACGCGGTCGTCTTTCTTCTTGCCTCGCTTGCCCTCGCAAGCCTCCAAGCCCAGCTCGTCAGCGATCCGTTCGCTGTAGTGCGCGCTCAGCAGGTTTCCCAGGATCTTCGCACTAAGTCCGCGGAAGCAACCCGCGAATCCATCCACCTGTTTGATGTAGGCCGCTGGGGAACAAAATCATAATTAATTGATGTTAATCCTAGTAATTTAAAACACCAACTCACCATACTGGAACACGTTGGGCAGGATCATGGTCGGATTCCCGAACAGGGTCCGTCCCGGCACGGGGCAATCGGTTCGAAGCCAATCTGGATAGAAAGAAAAACCCGATCAATACCAGCTAGCAACACCGGGAAGGTCTTACAACTCACCTGCATCAGCACCTTGGCGTACTCGAAGGGATGCAGTGCGGTGGACACTCCGAGCCGTAACCCGAAGCGCATCCACTCGTTGACCTCGTACTCGGTCTCGTTATCGTCCCGTTCCAGCATTGTCGGCATCGCGTTCTTCGAGTTTGACGGAAGTCACTGGGCACCGGATTAGGAAGCGAGTGGACACTTGCTCAGCCGACCTTCTGATTCGACGGATTCGACTGATAAAATCGCCGAATCGGATTATCAAATTTTCTTGCCTGGATTGCTGCTGCTGATTTGATTGTCAGAAAAAATTGAAATGTCAAAAATTATGGAAAGCGGGTTTGGCGGTGAGGTCAACAGGCGGGATTGACAGTACCGTTTTTTGGTGTATAATTTTGGGACTTTGGAAAAAAAGAAAAATCAATTTCGTTCGAGTGCAGTAAAACCAGGCTGGTTGGACAATGATTTCATCACCGATAATTTTATTATTGCGACAACTGCTCAGAAAGGCATGCGGCAAATCTTGAACCGAGAGGGTACACTGGCGATTTATTTTTGACCCACACAGCCTTTCGGCATAATCTCAGCAGTCTAGCGTGACATTTTTTTTTGTTAAATGGAGACTTCAGGCGTTACTTTTTTGGTGACATTAAAATCTAGAGTTTTTTAAAATCCTACAAGCCTAAAAGGAAACTCTGGAAATGTTCCTGGAATGCCTGTTGTGTAATATTTTCACCTTTTGCAAAGTAAACTGCCAAAAAGGATTTGTTTGTCGATCAGGGAAAATCATGCAAAAGGGTCTTTTTTGTTTCTAGTTTCATCTTTCCGCAAATCCGGAACCGGTTCCAAATTGAAATTGTTTGTTAAAACATCAAAAAACATTCATTATGTAAAAATTGTTAGTTTCGAAATTCAGAAGATTTGAATTTTAAATAGAATTAGCTTATTATTAACTACAACTTTGATGAAGATACGAAATCGATTAGGTTGTCCCTTCTAGATACAGAGTTGAAAGTAAGAAGTCAAATGTGAAATATTTTCTCATATTCCATAAATTGCATTTATATGAAAATATGAATAATATTTAACAATATACTTTTTTTATATTAGATAAAGAATATTTTTGCAATTCCGTCGTGAAATTACTTACTTTTCCTGTAATTCTTGAACGACGAAATGGCCTACTATTCTGTACCAAAAATAACAGAATCGAATAGCAACACTTTTCAAAATAAATGCTGAAAAGTTCTACTTTTCAGCACTCAAATGGGTGCTGAAAAGTTGAACTTTTCAGCACTTGTTTCGAAAAGTAACACTTTTCAAAAAATTTTGATTTAAACGATTTATTGACAAAATACATGAAAATTTGTTTTAAATTTCACTCAATGGGTTTTTTTCGGAATTGCAAAAAATGTTGTATGAAACTTGTTGCAAAACTTGATTTTTTCAGCACTCTTCGTATTTATCCAACTCGGTGAACCTCGTTGGATAAATGTACGACTCGTGCTGAAAAAATCCTCTTTTTGCAACTTGTTGCATAAACTACTATTTTAATGGATAGGTTACACTCAACCCCCAGTGGTTGGTCACTTTTTCGTTTGACACTTTTTTAATTTGTACCCCGTTGGTTGGACAAAGTCAAACTAAAAGGTGACGAACTGTCTGTTTTAACACGGCGCTCACGCACACTATCAAAACAAACGTTTGGATATTTCGGTAAAACTTTTTTGTTTATAAATTTTAAAGCGGTATACGCACTTCGAAAGGAATCGGTCAAGAAAAATTTCAAATGGGCAACAGCGGCAGAGTAAGCAAGCCAGAGAGGGTGAAGAAAAGCCCCAAGAAATCGCTTCCTCTCCTTTGTTCTGCTGTTCGTAAAGCTGTTTCTTGACCCCTTTCCTTCCGATCAGCGTACTAGCCTTAAACCCAAAACAGTGACGTAAAGTGTGAATACATGCGCTAAAAAGTTGGACTTTTCAGCACTTTTTTTTGTGGGATTTAAGACTACTGCGACCATTTAGTTGATCTATTGTACGGCAGTTAAATGGTGTTATAATTAACTTTTTAGCACTGTTATTTTAGTAAATGATCAGAAGGTCATGTCATCGCTATAGAATGACAGAAAATGTTAATATTTTCAAATGGGAACTGTAAAACATAAATTCAATGTAGTATTATTTTCAAAATCGAAATGTTAAATTTTATTGGAATAACATCTAAAGAAAACATTTATTTTTGCTTATGGAATAAATAAAATCACAATAGTTATCAGCATTAGCTTATAAATTATGATTAGTCTATAGGTATAATGTGTTTTACTCAAGAATTATGCACTCGCTACAAGTTCCACCGTTTGCATGTTCTCCTCCAGGAAGCAACGCTGCGCAACAAAGCTGAAAAATATTAAAATTTAAGCAAGTTTACCTACCAAGTTAAATCCCTAGATACTAACTTGTTATTAACTCCCCATCCGTCCTCCAGTGCTTCATCAGCCTTCGGAATGACCTCGTCCAGGTTGTCGTAGATACTGTAGACTACCTCGTTGTGGGTGAAAGTTGTCACCTGCTGCTGCTGCCGTTCCGACGGTGGACAGAAGGCGCTGGAAAAGAAAAATCAAATTCAGTTCCTTTTCCTCCGCAAGCACTCACAACTTCAAGACTCACGAATCGTAGAGATTCCGCAGCTGCACAAAGTGCTGCCCGTACGCGTCCCGCGACGACCCGTTGTCGTTGATGTGGCCGCTCCAGTTGACGCACACCGTCATGTGCCGGTCCAGGCTGGAGATGATCTGATTGAACTCTTCGTTGTTGCTGCTCTCGTACACCCGGATGTACTTGGTTTCCGTCTTGAGCAGGAAGCTGTCCGTCGCATGGAAGTTGGGCAGGCTGCGCACGGCTTCGGCATCCGGCGCCCGAATTGAGACGGTCGACAGCTTGTCGCTGATGTACTCGCGGATGTCGCCGCCGAAGCGGACGTCCTCGGGCCGTTTCTGGAGGTTGCAGCGCAGGCTGAGCGTTTCGTTCGTCTTGAGGCCGACGCCTTCGACGAGGTGCTTCTGGTAGCCGGGGTTTTTGATGTCTTGAAGGAGAGAAAACAGATTTTTAAGGACATCTCCGCCGAGATGACGAAAAGGAAGACTTACAAACAATCTTGGCCGGGTTGAGCGAGTACGTCGAGCAGTACAGCACGATCTCGTTCACGGTGATCTCCGTCATGAGCGGATGGTGCACCTGGTTCAAATTGCGCACGTTCACATCGATGCCGAGCTCGTTGGTGACGGGATTACTGACGTTGCAGTTGGCGTCCAGCAGCAGGGACTCGTTCACGTTGAAGTTCCAGGTGTGTCGAACGAGGCGGTATCTACACGGAAAGGGGGATTGTATCAGGATGAGTATTTCTACACGATGATGAGTTGGAACCTACTTCATCTTCGGGTAATCCGCCGGCATTCCGTAGTAAATCAGCAGCTTGATGCTCTTCTGGCCCTTGACGTACGGAGCCTGCAGCCAGATGGTGCTAACCTTGGTCTCTTTCGGGTTGATGAAATTTCCTTCGGACTCACGGAACGCCCGGAACACGTATTGCTTGCGAGCTTCCTTCTCCTTGCCGAGGTTTTCGTTGACCAAGTTACGCAAATCCCTTCTAATCGAAAGCGGAACTTCGGACTCTTCCGGATTGATCAGCACGTACCGTGGGTTATCGACGCAGATCAGGATGTCGCTTAGCGCGGAAACACCCGCGTTGGTCATGTTGATCTTGATCGGGATCACCTCGCCGGCGAGGACTTCGGTGGGACACTGCGAGAAGCTGACGTGAAGAGCTGGAGCCGGGGGAAGAACTTCGAGCTCGAGCTTGCGATCGAACTGTACCGTGCGGTTGTCCTTGGCGTTGCTACGAATTGGCAGTGCTTCGAACAGCTGCTTACCCCAGAGATTGGGAGCATCAGTGGTTCCGGTAGCGTTCGATGATATTTTGCCGACGATCCCCAGAATGCGAAGCTGCCCGATGCATCGCGGAGTCAGCTTCAACGAGATCGTCTTGGTTTCGTACTCGCCAAAGTGTACGATCGGAACCGACGTGGTCGCCACGATGTTGTCGATCTCTTTGCGCTCTTCAGCGCCCACTTCGTTTACCATAAACAAAGGTTTGTTGGAGAAGATAGCCTGCGTTTCGTTTCTAAATTCCCACAACACGTTGATATGTTCGAACGTGATCGATGGCTTGATCGTGTTCTCCAGGTTGAACGCAATCTCGACCGGTTCGCCGTGCACGCTGCGCGGGTTGTCCGTCGCCGGTGATTCCTGCGTGAACAGCGACTTGCTCGGCTTGAAGATCATGATGGACTTCTTGGAGGCCGTTTGAACCAGCATCTCCTCCATCTTGTTCCAGATGTTCTCTTCGATTTGCGCGGACGCGATCGTGATGTTGGTGGCTGGGATAAACAGTGGGTTCGCTACCGGAGGTTGAGACGTTACGAGAACGCGCGTCATGGTTTGGACTATTTTCGGCAGGGAAATCGTGAGGATGTCGTTGATTTCTCCTTTGCCCAGCAGTGCCTTCTGGGTAGCGAGGAAATCCTTCAAGAAGAACGCTTGCTGAGTGGCGCTCTGTAAGCTGGAAGGTCGTAGTAGATGGGCCAAGCAATTGCTGGCTTCGTCCAGCTTCTTCAGGTTGATAGCTTGTCTACCGATCGTGTATTGGATGTGATCTTCAGCTAGGCTCCAGCCTCGGTTTTCGAATATCTGGTAGGCTTGCTTGTACGTCCTGAAGGAATGCTTCCGTTGACCGGACTTGGAGAATCGATGACCTGCCAGTACGGAATGGAAGGCGTACTTGCGATACTGGGGAGGAGTCGCAAGCAGGTAGCAGTAAGCCGCCTGCTCCAAAAGCAGTGCCGATCGCAGATCCGAGTCTTCACTGGTCATGCGGATGAGTTGCTTCGCAGCCTCCTGATACAGTTTGGCAGACTTCAAGCACTCGATCGAAAGCAAGGTCGCTCGAGTTGCAAACTGAGGCATCTTACAGCTGTTCAAATATGTTACAATCGATTCCTCCATGTAGTCGTATGTCTTGCGGCTTGGCGTTCCCTGCATGAACGCTGCCAGCGCAGCCATTTCCAGCGCTCCAGCGTAATACTGCCAAGCGGAATCCGCGTTGAAGTCTCGCTTCGCTTGATGATACGCCTGGAATGCCAGCGAGTAATGACCGAACATAAAGTACAGATCGCCCAACTTCCGCGTCTGCAGCTCCGTCGATTCGTTCGTGTACACCACTGCATTCTGGTTGGTCCCAGTTCCCGGCTTGTTCGTCACAAACCACCGCTTAGTAGCGCTCAGCAATGACCGACTAACGCCCTTCTTATTCGAAATAGAATCGTTCAACACCCCAACCAACTTCTCCACGTACGGAATCAACGCCCTCACGGCAAAGTCCTGCACAAAGTGCTTCAAGTTGTCCAAATCCCCAGCCGTCAAAAACGTCCCGTGCGCAATATCCACGTCACTCTCAACCGTCCACACGTTCGGGTTGATCGTCTGCTGGGACAAACTGTCAATGCTCGACGTCAAGCTGGAAGTCTCCTGCAGCTCAACGCCCATTTCCTGAACCGGACTCAGCGGATGGGCGATCACCTCCCCTGTCACAATCCCCGACACCGAAAGACTATCCGACGTGGTGCTGCTCCCACCCGGCGTTATCGATACGCTCTGCACCGTCGTGGGCATCGTCATTACCGGACCCATGTCCTGGGGCGTCTTCGGCGCGGAGTCTATCTCCGCCGCGGTCAGCTCTGGCCGCTGGTGTTTCTTCAGATAGCGCAGCCACGGGTCGGGACACTCCATCGGGGGGCCCTGATGCGAGTTGATCTGCAGCAGGAAGCACTTGTGGTCGCCGTACGTCGATTTGAGACCCTCGAACGCTTGCTGGGCTCTGAAAGGTTAGCATTTTCCAAACATGGACTTTGAAGTCAAGAAATTATCGAGAAATTAAAAGAGAGATGTGAGCCGGTAACATGGAGTGAAACTTTCGCAGCTGTCATGGTAAACTTCACAGTAACTTGACAGAAAGTTTAACTCCATGTTGCACTTTTAATTTCTCGATACTAACGCTCGTGTTAACACTGTCAACAAAAAAGCTGACTATTTTTACAAGCGCTTGAGCGTTAGCACGGACATTACACAGTTTTAATAAAGCTTTGAGTACGGGGATGAGTTCAAAATGTTGGAGAATATTTAAGACAGTAACCTAGTCCTAAAAAGTTTCGAGTGTCAAATAAACGTTCACAACATTCATGAGCGTTTGAAGCGTTAGCATGGTTATTACACTATTATTACGGGGATGAAATGTAATTGTTGCTGAAATTTTTTGACAGAACTATTTTTTTTGTTATCGTGAGTTTCAAATGTACATTGCTCATTTTCACGAGGGTTAGAAGCGTTAGTGCAAACATTACCGCAATTTTTTTTTTTGTTGAATTTGCAATTGAATTTTTTGACAGTATTTCTAAAATTGTGTGAGCGTGCGAGTCATATGAATGTTGGCAATTTCGAAGAGCGTTTGCAGCATTAGAACGAGCATTACTTCATCATATCAAGAAGCTGAATACTCGGATGAGTCCGGTGACGAATGGCCATGTATAGGTTAAAATCAACTTGATTAAATAAACAACTTGAATGAGCTTGGCATGCTGGTGAAATTGTTTGACAGAAGTCCCAAAATGGCGTGAGCGTTAGTGTCGACACAACTACTGACAACTACCATGTTTATTAAATCCTGGATACTTACTTCCCAATATCCCCCGAGCACCCGTCGTGTAACATCACGTAGCAGTTCAACGTGTCCGCCGAGAACCACTTGGGCAGCCGTGGCGGCGTAATGTTCTGCATCATCTGGATCTTCTTGGTCAGCTGGCCGGCCACCTCGAGCGGATTAACGTCGATGCTCGACACCACAATCAGCGAGCACAGCAAATGCCGCGTAAACTCGTGATCCGACGGAAACTGCACCGTCAGAAACGTCTCGCGCCACTGCTCGAACCACGGCTCGGACGTCGGGATGTCCACGAACGAACCGTCTTCGAGCTTGACGCCCTTAACTTTTTCTCCGACCGCCGACGTGACGGACTCGTTGAGCATCTTCTTCGCCAGGATGGTCTGCGGTGGGCGCCAGTTGACGTCGCACACGTTGATGCGGAGGCCCTTGATGGAGACGCTGGTGCCGGCGGTGTCTCGGAAGTGGGCGTCCGAGGAGAGACGCAGAAAGGGCTGCAGCATTTCCACGAAGGTTAGGTTGTTCTTTTGGCATAGTTCCTCCGCCTGGGGGGAGATTATGGAGCCGACGATGGGGGAGAAAATGTTCTGGATGACCTCCTTGGTGGAGAGGTTCTGGCCCGTGAGGTGGATCATGGTGGCGATGGTGGAGAGCTCTTTATGGGATTCTGGAGAAAAGATAGACAATAATAATTGAATTTGGTTTGAAATACGTTTGAAAATATAAACAACATAAATTTGAAAAATGTTTGCATCGGTTGACGTAGTTTTCACAGAAAAAAATCTCGTCTTTCAATATCCTTCCTCTCACTTAAGTCTACAAGTAGAGTGGCTTACTGGTTTTCAGCCAAATTGTGGACAGTTCGATAAAATTTTACCCGTGTTTTTATCGAAAATAGAACTGCAACTTCGGCAAATTAACTGTCATTATTATGTAGCCAACCTTCTGTAGCCTAATGGTGACGGGTTTAGCCTCATCAACGGAAAGTCATGGATTCATCTTGGGGTGAAAACCTTAGGTTTGAGTCCGGAGATAACCGTATGAGTATAGAAAGGTTGCTTCACGTTCTCTTCTAGCATGTGATCAAACTTGGGATATTCGTTTCTTGGGTAGGCCGGTATTGACTAATAAAATAGGGGGTTTAGCTAGGGGTTTAGGGATTAAATCGTGAAAGATGGTTGGTTCTCTCACTGATTATTTTGAATTTCAGCTGATCTGTCATTAACGGAATAGCATATAGCTATAGCTAAATATTTGTCAAGTTGAACTTCGAATGCAGACGCGAGGGATACTGGTGCCTAGTTTTTGTCTTCTGTAGCATAGGTCAACAATGAGCAACGATACCCTAATCAAAAAATTTAATCGTCCCAAGTGAAATCAAAAACTTTGTTTAATCTCAGTTCAAACCATTGTTACCTTAAAAACTTGAGCTTAGAACGGTAGAATAAACTTCCGTTCTGATAAGTGACCATAAATTGCACTTAATTTCACGATTTTACACTGATTTTCAGCAACAAAATTCAAATCTCTCCTCGAAACGCAACCAAAACATTATTCATGTCACCCACTTTTGACAGTTCTCCTCAAAATGAAAACAGAAGGGTTCCGCGGTTGAATCAGCTTCGATTAGGTCAATTGTCAAGCATTTGCCCGCCCGAGTGATTTGTTTTGATTTTCCAAAAAGTCAAGAAGTTTTCGTGTTTTTAATGAGTTTGTGTGATTCTTATCAATTTGATGAAGTATCAATGAATTATCAGTGAATTTGTAACAATTTTGTACTGTTGCAGGTAATAATCGTCCGCTGGTGAGTCATTCTATAAACTAGCAATCAATTTCCACTAACTTGCTCCCTTTCCAACCCAGAAAAATGCCGGCCACGGACGGGTGCCGTTTGAACCCGTCGACCAAGCTGTACATCAACGTCAGCGTCCTATCGATCGCCCTGAACGCGACCTTTTTCGCGTATCTCATCTACTCGGACCGCCTGTTCGACATTGGCCACTGCTGGTCCTCTTTCGTGCTGCTGCTGCTTCCGGTGATCGAACTGCTCAAGCAGCAGTACGTCCGGAAGGCCTTCCAGCTGGATGGCACGGTACGATCCGGAACGACGTCGTCGTCATCCTCCGCGTCCAAGTCTTCCTCCGGTAAGTACCAAGCGAAGAAGGGTGCCAACACTCCGCTCAAGGAGGTCGGAGGATTGCTGGGCATTCTTCTGCTGTCGATGCTCTTCTACGGATTTATCTGCCTGATTCTGGGAGCGCCGCTCGATCAGTTTGAAGAAACGGTGTCCCTTGCCGCCACCTTGACCACCCTCACCGTCTTCCCAATCGGCCTGTTCATCGGCTATGCCGACACAGTTCGCCTCTTCTTCTCGGAAGCGTTCGACCTTCGCACCCCGTTGGCGAATTCCTATCTTACGCTGCTAAAAAATAACTGCATCGGAGTAATTCTGGGCGCTTGGGGTGCGTCGGTGGTGGCACCGCTCGATTGGGACCGTCCCTGGCAGGTGTACCCGGTGCCGAATGTGGTCGGCGCCATCGGAGGAGCGTTTGGGATGGCCGTTTTTACGCTGCTCAATACGGCCTATTTCGTGGTGTGTAAGTCGGGCGCGAAGAAGGGAATCGTGTGAGGAAAGCGGTTTGGGCTGCACGAAGAATGATTATGATTTGTATCAAGTCAAGCGCAAAGCTAGTCACGTTGACGGATCCTGTTTGGCTAATCAGGAGAATAAATTGTGTGTGTAGTAATTGCATAACATTACTTTTTCTAGTATTACTAGTATACAAACTGAAACAAATGGGAATAAAGCTAAACTATTTGTAAAATACTTGGCGTTCATCATGGTCCGAAACTTCCATAAAATTTACAATGATCTTATTGTTGTCCTATTTTACAAAATTTATAATTAATTTACCAGAGCTGCGTCGCAGCCCAAACTCCTGAAGTTTACTGTGTCTTTAGTTTTATACTTCGATTAGAATCTTCAATCTAAAAATACTTCATAGACATTAAATATCCTCATAAAAATTGTTTGAGAAACATTGAAGATTTGTCTTTTTGTTCCTAAGATAATACCAGCCATTCAAATAACCACTTTTTTTACAACCGTCTTGGGCTAAAATCATTTTATTAGGATAACTTTTTAAATACTTCCCTGGGCCTTGTAAAGTCAAGGGGCATGATTTGATCCTAGTGCATTAGTTAAAATTTGGGTATACATTACCACTTCATGCTACGAGAACTCGCTTTGTCGCAGCTCCAGGGCTTAAGCGTTGACCGATAAGCTGTCTTCGTGAACTAGGTAGTTCTCCGATAGTGAAAATATCACAATTGCACAAGACACCGCTGCTTCTGTGACTTTTTCACTATCACAATGGGGGTTTTAGGTTGGGACTTCAGGATAGTACAATTATTGTGTTGTTGCTTAACATTAGCATTTAAAATAAATCTGTATTCTTTCAAAATCTATTTAAAGTTAAAGTTAGTTGCAATTGTTAAGCTAGAGTAGTGCTGTCAATAAACTTTGATTGATGTAGACTACTAGGCATATTTTATGTCAAAATTTTCATAGAGTCTCGATCAATCAATAATGTAATGATATCGGACACAATTCGTTGATCTGTTGAACTAACGCACAGTGGATCCTCTCCGAACAAAGGTGTGACAAAATTAAAAAAAAGTCAGATATTCTATCAAATATGTCATATTAGGGTGATTTTCGGAAGCTGAATTCAAAAAATACGTTTATTTTTCATGAAATAAAATCTAAGTGGATTAGGGTGGTTCATAAATTTTTATTTTTTAAATATTTTTTTTAATTGCTGAAATTGTATTTTTTTATATCAATAGTAGCTTGGAATTTTGATTTCGTGTGTGTGTAAATCTTAATAAATAAAATGTTAGGGTGGTACCATATCACAATGATCCATAACCGAAATTTTGTTGAACAAAAATAGCAGATACCACACTCTTAAATAACAGCTTTGTTATCTTCCGAAAAGTTGATCAGGGTCAGTACAGTAGTAACGTTAAGGTTAATAGGGTGTTCCAAAATTTGTGTATTTGAGGAAAAGTGTTGTTTGGCTTCTATGAGATTATCATAACATTTTAATTTTAGTAGTATTTGTAGTTTAGGTTGAAAAAGATCAGAACAAATTTCTAAAGTTTTTTAAAGGTGAAACAATATAAATTAAAGTACCTTTAAAAAACTCTAGGTTTGTGTTGACGCCAACGAAAATTTGATTTCAAGTTTTTATCTCCTCCCCCTTTTCAATATTCTACCTAGAAAATTAATAAATCATTAACTTTTTTGCAGTAGAGTTTTAATTAAAGAAATTTATTATACATTCTAATTTATAAAGTCAAGAATAAAGTTTTCAATTTTATTTTTTTTATTTCCCATCTTTCCTCTTCTCTTCATCCACGACTAGAGCCAAGGTCTGCTCTGCTTTTTATGTACTAAGCTACACATAAAAATAAGTAAGGTAACAACTGCTCTTAGGAAGACTTTTTGGAACAGTTGAAAAAAATCTTGCATGGTTAGGATCTGTGTGGTTGCTCTGTCGCCGTTTTCACACCAGCTCAAACTGTCAAAATTGCACCAGCGTTTCAATGCCTCCAACGCTCATGGCATGGCAGATTTTCAAATCAAAATATATTTTTTCAAAGTTTTTTTTTTGATTTTATTAGGCTTTTAATGAATTTTTATACTTATAAATTGGAAGTTGTCAGATTTGTTTATGTCAAGCTTCGTGTGTGTACCGGGTTCGAGTTAGCTTTGAGCTATTCAGTTAGACAATTCTAAACCGACCAAAGAAATTGTTTGAAAAAATCGTTATTTTAATTTTGTTTATTTTTTTTTGTAATTTGTGAATCAAATCTGAATTTGTTTCAGATTATTGATGGCCGTGATCTGCGTTAAATGTGGTTTCAATTTTGCGAAATTCAATCAGTTGGAAATGGTGGAGAAAAAAAAAACAACTTTGTGAAAACATTTAAATATGAACATAAAAAAGTTCATTGTTAATAAATTCAGCCCCTTTAAAAAACATAAAAAAGTATGAATAAAATTATCATGATATCACTTTAATATCTGGCATACCATAATTTTCTATGTACCTTGACCATAACTGACAGCTCGCACGTGGTTAGGATTCCCACAAGAAAATCTACCGTACAAAAAAAAGTATGTACCGTCATCAGGGGTGACATTAGGTCTGGGGGTTTGGGTCATACAAATTTTAGCAATTTTGTATGACTGTATCTCACCCACCAGACCCAATGTCACCCCTGATGACGATATTCATTAAAATGTTTGCAAATGCTCACTAAGTAATATGTTTATCACCGCCCGCATCACTTTGTTCCACACGGTGGGTAAGAAAGGGATTATTATGCAACTTGCATGCACCTCGGAAATTCCTTCTGGAGGTTGTTGGGGGGACTATTCTGAGTCAGAAAAATCAATTCCCAAAATATTCTGTCGGTGAAAACTGGTTTTATCTCGATTTGAAGTTAAAAAACCTAATATATCACCTAAAACCTCAAAAATACGTCTAAAATCACGGTCTAACTCTGGACAAAGATGCACATTTTTATCAAGATATCAATTCTTAGTTCCCAAAATATATTCCTGACATAGTACACCTCAAATCGATCCATTACTTGAGTCCCAGCGTCATCAGGAGGTGTAAAATAGTGATATTTCTAAAACAATATTTTCAATTTGCTCTGGTAAATAAACTGTCATGTCTGAATTCAAAATTAATGTTGTAGCATTGTTGCAAACAAAATGAAGAACAATTTTGCAGAAAAAAGAATGAAATTTTATCCATTTTCAGTTAAGTTATGTCTATTTTAGTGGGAAAATTGCTGCCAATTTTCAAAATTCTCGATATTTAACTCATTTCTGTTATTAATAGCTACTGCGATCATACTCAGTAGGATGTAACAGAAATTACATTTTGGCGGACATTCTGGGGCTTGTTACGGAGGGCATACTGAACTGAAATCCCAAATATGAGCTTGATTGAACTCTACAGGAGCATGCTTTTGCACTTGAATTTTTAATAAGATTCAACCCGTAAATTTCTTGTTTTATCAAAATGTAGATTTTTAGTCATTCTGGTCACTGAAGCGTTTATTTTCAACATCATTGGCGTGTAGGACAGATCCTTGCGCATGTTTTGGTATAGATAATATTGAATTGAAGTACTCTGAAGCTCTGTACAGGTGTTCAGAGTTTTGAAATTTTTCTAAAAAAACGTTCCAGCAGAAAAGATAGGCGTTGCGAAATTTCTTTTGCTCAAAACTTCAATGTTATATATACCAAAACATGCGCAAGGATCTGTCCTACACGCCAATGATGTTGAAAATAAACGCTTCAGTGACCAGAATGACTAAAAATCTACATTTTTGATAAAACAAGAAATTTACGGGATGAATCTTATTAAAAATTCAAGCGCAAAAAGCATGCTCCTGTTGAGTTCAATCAAGCACATATTTGGGATTTCAGCTCAGTATGCCCTCCGTAACAAGCCCCAGAATGACCGCCAAAATGTAATTTCTGTTACATCCTACTGAGTATGATCGCAGTAGCTGTTAATAACAGAAATGAGTTAAATATCGAGAATTTTGAAAATTGGCAGCAATTTTCCCACTAAAATAGACATAACTTAACTGAAAATGGATAAAATTTCATTCTTTTTTCTGCAAAATTGTTCTTCATTTTGTTTGCAACAATGCTACAACATTAATTTTTGAATTCAGACATGACAGTTTATTTACCAGAGCAAATTGAAAATATTGTTTTAGAAATATCACTATTTTACACCTCCTGATGACGCTGGGACTCAAGTAATGGATCGATTTGAGGTGTACTATGTCAGGAATATATTTTGGGAACTAAGAATTGATATCTTGATAAAAATGTGCATCTTTGTCCAGAGTTAGACCGTGATTTTAGACGTATTTTTGAGGTTTTAGGTGATATATTAGGTTTTTCCCAAGTAACCGCGGGACACTAAAACGCAACATTAAATCAACTCTATATCAACATATAAAGTAAGCCTTTTAGAGTTTCATAACTCTATATCTTCTTGTAAAGTGAGATTAAAGCCAAAAGTGGCGACTGGAACGGTGGATATAGAGTTATGTGCATTGGAAAAGTACCTTAAAAATGTCAAAAATAAAAAAAGCTTTTTCAACGCCATCTGTTGATTATTTGAACGATGAACTTTTTCAAACACAGATGGCGTGGAATTAAGCTTGTGGAAGTTGTTTTTTTGCTCCAAATTTTCCAAATCCAGTTCACGATGCTGTTGAAGGGAAAATCCACGATTATGATGCCGTGCGCCTGCTGACTACTCTGTAAAGAAGATGCTCTTCTAAGAGGATAGTTGGAGATGGTGTCTTTCCTGTCTGCTGGGTTGGATATCTAAAAAAACATTTTCTAAGATATTTTTTTATTTCACAATTGATCAAATTCTTCACAACACATATTTACACTTCACTAAACATTTTAATGATCTTGCTTTTCCTTTATTTTGTGCATTGGCCGATTTTCCCCCACAAGAGGTTTGTTAACCGTTCATTACAAGTTCGTTGAGAAAATCACCACCACCATCACTTCAGTACTGGAGTCTGCTGACAAATGAAAATTACGTTTTAGCAACAAATATTCCACATATACATTTATCTTTATCTTACCAAGAAGATTCTGATTTTCTAGCAAAAGTTGAACCACTCAGATCGGTTTTATTTTCCTTTTGTTTACGGTATCACGAAGCACTAATAAAATTTGATATAAAGTTATTGTAGAGTAACATGAAATGTCAAAGCTTCAAAACTTTTGCGCCAGCTTATTTAGAGTTAGTACTCTAAAGAAGCATTACAACTTATGAATATAGAGTCTCAAAACATGTAAATGTTGATTTAGTGGTGATTTACAGTTCCAAGTTAGTGCTTGTGGTTACTTGGGTTAACTTCAAATCGAGATAAAACCAGTTTTCACCGACAGAATATTTTGGGAATTGATTTTTCTGACTCAGAATAGTCCCCCCAACAACCTCCAGAAGGAATTTCCGAGGTGCATGCAAGTTGCATAATAATCCCCTTCTTACCCACCGTGATTCCAATAATTCTCCAAGCAGATACACATCGAAGCTTGTGTGCTATCTTGTGACACGTCCTATCTTTTTCAGCAGATGGGTCACAAGATAGCACACAAGCACATGTGAAATTTTACGATAGATATGTATTGTATTTTCGCCGTTGAAGTTTTCAGTCATTCCAACAGGAATATTTAACTAAGTCATAAAAAAAGACGAGGGAGAGTGGGGGTGGGGGGGGGGGGGAGGAATCTTGGTACACAAAGAAATCCTAAATCAAGTATTATTTTAGTACATTTGTTGAATTCTTGAATATGAAGAAAAATCATAAGGCGATTGCCATATCTGACTTTTTGATCCGATTCGTGAATAGAGTAGAGAAGTTCCACTTTGACTTTTTTTTTAGAAACATACAAATTTTGATCTTTCGAGCAAGTATGAGCAAAATTTGCTAAAAAAAAAGTACAATAAATTTCATGACAGAAACTGCATACGAGACTTTGGTCACATCCGTACAAAATTGTTCCTGAAGAGTTGAAATTCGAAAAAATCTTGAAAATAGTTAATGCTTTGTTTCGTTTGAATAGTTTAAAAGGGGGGAGGGGTCAATCAAAATTCCAAGAACAGTAAAATTAACATCTTTTAAATACCTTTCGAATGCAGCCAAAAGAATCAAATTTGGTTCAAAATTGGCTGAGTTATGCAAGTTTTCAAAAAAAAAAGATGTTTTGCGAATTATGAAGTTCCAGCTACTAGAAATAACAAAAATGTCTGCACTCTCAAAGCCGCCAAAAATACAAATTCCATCCAAATCTTGCTCAAAATTTGGGAAAGTGTTTTTGAAGGTATGAGATAAATTAGAAAAATACTAACACTACTGAAATTTAACTTTCATTTTTTGATTTTTGTCACACCACAGTGTAACGGTTTTCGGATTAGGTTTGTTTCGACCATGCGAATCGAGGAACTACGGATCTTTTGACGTAAATGGTAATTTGTTTTTAAAATCGCGATTTCTATCCTATTTGTATATCAGTTCACAAATTTTTATTGTTTTTTGATAGAAGTAGTTTCTGCAACAGTTAAAGGAACGTTTAGTTTTGAACATTAAGTTTAGAGGATTTTAGATTAAAATTTAGATTTTCAATCCAAAGTAGTTAGCAAATGAATATTTGGACTTATATGAATAATTGAACATTTTGGACTTATGCATAACACACAACTGTGCCTTTATTCTAGAGTCAGATCCATACAGCGTCAGTGTTTATTTGGTCGAAGTGTACTTATTCATTGGCAGATCTGACTCTAGTTGTAATGTACGACAAGACTACTGACGGACGTGACAGGACGAGGGCCCAGTTTAGAGGGTTTCGACATCAACAATGTGCGGCTAGAGTCTGCGATCAGCAGAGAAGCGAGTCAGACGTGCGTCCCTCACAAACAAAAACATCGTCATCGGACTCGGTGCGAAAGTGGCTGACCGGATTTATCAAATCTGGTGCTTTACGAGCTTCCATTCGCTTGTGTGCTGATAGACTCAAAATTCTGCTACCTACCAGAAAGGATTACAACTACGTTCGGTATTTCCTGAACAACACAAAGATTGAATACTACAGCCATGACGATCCAGGTAAAAGCCCCATGAAGCAGGTCCTCCGAGGCCTGTACGACATGGATGTGAGTGTGCTGAAAGAAGAGCTCAAAACTCTGAAGTTGAACGTGATCGAAGTCTTCAAGATGACGAGACACAACAAGGACATCAAGTATCGTGATCAACTGTACCTGGTTCATCTCGAGAGAGGATCGACAACGCCGTCTGAGCTGAAAGCAGTTCGGGCAATTTTCAACATCATCGTGACTTGGGAACGTTATCGCCCAGTGCACCGTGACGTGACACAATGTTCAAATTGCTTGCAGTTTGGACATGGTGGAAGGAACTGTTTCATCAAGAGTCGTTGTGCAACCTGCGGAGGTGAGCACAAAACTCAAGCTTGCAACACAATCAACGAGAACATCGAAGCGAAATGCTTCAATTGCGGTGGCGACAATTCTACCAAGAATCGAAGCTGCCCAAAACGAGCAGAGTTTGTGAAAATTCGGCAGCAAGCGACGACGAGGCACCAATCAAATCGTCGCAAAACACCACCAACTTTCACGGACGTGGATTTTCCTGCTTTGGCGTCACCTGGAGCGGAATCTGTTCGAGTGGTTCCAAATCTGCAGCCATTTCCGTTGAATCAGCGGCAAAAAGTTGCAGAGAATACAACACTCCTGGCTTCAGTCAGCAACCGAGGGAAAACCAACCAGCATCAACGGATGAAGGCAGCAGTGACCTGTTTTCACCACAAGAACTTCAGAACATTTTCATCGAGATGAGAACAACACTGCGTGGTTGCAAAACTCGCCAGGAACAAGTAAGAACGCTTGGAGGATTTATCTTAAAATACAGTTCGTAGTTTACTCGTTCTGATGATTTTGAATATTTCAATGAATTTGCTTTTTTTAGTTTTAAGTTAGGGTTAGTTGTTAAAGATATTTTTTTTTCTTTTTCACCCAAATGTATTCGATTCAATGCAAAAATGTAAAACAATTTGAAGTAAATAAATGAATGTGCACAGTTAATAAGAAAACGAAAACTATAACAAAGTTGAAGAGCATGTAGCCATACCACTTAGAATGTAAATGAAATGTAATTATTATAAGAAAGTTCAATAAAGACATATTTAATTTCAAAAAATTTCAATGTGCGGCTGGATCACCCTCCCAAAAAAAAAAAAAAGAAAAAATAACTTTTTAAATACTTTACCTTAAAAAACAACAATCAAAAGGGACTTATTGCATCGTAGGACGAACTGATTGATACCAAACCATTCTTCAATGAGGAAGACAAATAGAAATCAAACGTCAAAATGTGCCTTGTTTGTTTTAACACAACAAAGTTCAACGACTTGAATCAATTATCTCCATACGTCGCCTTCATTACGCAGCCAATTAAGTAAAATCATCGCCGGAGTTTATGCGTCTTTGAACAAACTTGGCTTGAAAGCTCTCAAAACAGTGATAGAGTGCAACTATGAAAAGTTTTTAAAAAGAAACAGTGGGTTCATTCTACCATTCATTAGTTGAACAAATTAAACCAAACAACAATAGCAATTAGTTTAACAACTGACCTAGTAGGTTTTGTAGGTGATATAATCAAAATTGAATTTGCGATTAAAAAAAATTATGCAAAAAGCATGAGATATTATTCAAAACCAAACAAACCAGCTTTGCAAAAGTCTTTGGCTGGCGATTGTCACACACAGCAAAGCCTACTAATAAGTTGGCCCAAAAAACGACCAGTTTGGCCGGTGGAGCCGCAAAAAAAGTGCGCCCAATCTCGCCGGTCTTCGATAACAGACACACTAAGAAGATCAATCATCTTTCTTGTGCTGCTGCATCGCCATCAGCTCGAATAGGCAAAACATATACAACATTAAAGATAGTAAAAGTAACTATATAGACAATAAAAATCAAGCTGCCGAATCCAAAAACAAGTGTGCAGTGTTGAACTCAATCGTCCAAGACGGCACGACGACGAGTGGTTGCCCCGAGGCGGTCGTACTCTGGGTTCGACACCTTATGGGAAACCGCGTTAGATGCTTGAACCCCAGTCCGTTACGGTCAGCGGTGGTGATGGTGGTAGCGAGTAAACAACCGGGTTGTTGAAAAGTATGGGAAGACCTTTATTGAAAGCTAAATAATTGGTTAAATCAGTTATGTTTAAATTTTAAACAATTTTAAAAATAGCTTTTTATAAATTTATTTTCTTTTGAAATTCATTATAAAACCCTTTTTGGCAAAAGGTAACAATATTAAATCGACAATGGCTGGTTCGTACAAAATCTCCGTGCATAATGAAGTCGTAAAATTGATTAAACGATGCCAATTAGATCCACTTATTTCGTTCGGATAGGCGTCGATTTCAAACAAACAGCGTTTTTTTTTCACTTCTTGAGTGTAACAATAACATTTATTCAATCAGTTTTGCCTGTTCTTCCTGCTCGTCCATCATCGTCGAGAGGGGTTCCATTTTGCTTTGAACGCAAAATTTGAACCCATTAGCTCGGGCTTCCGGAACGAATTACTGCATCATCATCAGTTCTAGTGTTAGGTGTTTTGGGCGTTTCGTTACTTCTAAATACATGATACTTTCGACGCAAAAGCGCACAGTTAAAAAAAAAAACTTAACAATTAGTCGAGATAAAAATTTACAAACAAAAAACGAGGTCCATTTGCTGCGGGGAAAATTGACGTTCTAGCCCAGGAGAAGCAGCCGCTTCAGCTTGCGCCACTTGATAAAGGACTGCGGGTCCTGGGGGTTGACGATGTCCACCTCTTGCGCCTCACCGAGCGGACCTCCGAACAGGGACTCGTCCTGGACGGCCGGTAGGGCGGACACGAGGGCCACGGCCAGCACCAGCAGGGCGAGGGTCTGTGGGAGGGAAAGAAGGTATTAGTTTCTGTTGAAATTGTTAAATATAGTAATGTAAAGATATAATAATTGTTGGCGAAGCAACCGTTGAATTAATTATTAATTAGAATAGGCTATGACTTGGAGTGCAGCAATAAAACTATTCATTCGTTGTCTAACCCTCGAACTATAAAGACCTACTGCCTTTAGGTTATGGTCCCAGACAGTCCGTAGCAACGGCTGTTTGGAGAAAATAACAGTTTGGAAGAAAATTTTTCACTCAAGAAGTTAACTGAAGAATTTGGAAGAAGTTTTGTCCTGAAACGATGGCCGATGAAGAAGTCCGAGTTCCTGGCGCTGGACGAGGCGTGGCGGCGGTTCAACCTGGCGGTCCAAGGCTACCTGGAAGTTCCGTTTCGCTGCCGGTGAAGGAGGTGCTGCGTGGTTCGGAGAACTATAACTCCTGGGCGTTTGCCACGAAGATGGTCCTAATCAAGGAACGGACCTGGCGCGCTGTACGGGATCCTGTAGAAGGAGAACCGGAAGTGGACGCGGATACCTCGGAGCAAGCACTGGCGACTATCTGCCTCAGCATGGACCGGGGCCTACGTGGCATGGTCCAGAATGCGGCAACGGCAAGGGAAGCTTGGGACATCTTACGCAACACGTTCGAGGACAGCGGTTCCACCCGGAGGATCGGTCTCCTGAGAAAACTGACCGGGATTCGGTTGGTGGGAGCTGAGAAGGTGGAGGAGATCATCTGCCAGTCGACCCAGGAGTACGTCAGCGAGATAATGGTGACCTGTAACCAGCTGGCGGAAGTCGGCTTCAAGGTCGACGATGATTGGGTGTCGAGTTTGCTGCTGAAGGGTCTGCCCAAGAAGTACGCGCCGATGATTCTCGGACTGGAGTCGTCCGGGGTCAAGCTGACGGCGGAGAAGGTGAAGGCCACGATCATGCAGGAGGTGAAGGTCGAGGCTGTATCGAGCTCGAGCGAGAGCGAGGGCGCCTTCTACAGCAAGCAGCGGCAGCAGAAGTGCAAGAAGCCCGTCGAGAAGTGCGATGTGAAGTGTTACCGTTGCAAGAGGCTAGGACACTACGCGTCGGAGTGCACGAATGGGACGAGCGCGAAGAGCAAGGAGAAGTCTGGCAACCACAAGGGGAATGCGATTTCGTTCTTTGCTGCGTTCAACGCGGTGGAGTCACTGGCAGGAGCCGGTGGTGACTGGATCATCGATTCCGGAGCGACAACCCACATGTGCCGGAACGAAGCGATCCTGGAGAAACCATCGAGTGTGTCGGCCAAGATCAATGTGGCCAACAACGCGGAGGTCGCCGTCGTCGCAAAGGGTTCCGTCAAGCTGGAAGCTGACTGTGATGGAGAAATCCGGGACCTGACGATGACCGACGTGATGTGCGTTCCTGACCTGGCGATTAACCTGCTTTCTGTAAGTAAAGTGTGCCAGAAAGGTTTTCGTGTGGAGTTCACGAAGGACGCGTGTGCGGTGCTGGACGCGAGTGACACGGTGGTAGCGATTGGTCGAGAGACGGACGGTCTCTACAAGCTCACCGAAACCAAGCGATCTCGTGCGAATCTGGTGCAAGCAGACGACCAGTTCGAGCTGTGGCATCGCCGGATGGGACATCTTTCTGCTAGCGGAATGAAGCGATTACGAGAGATGACGACCGGCGCCCAGTTCGACGTGAAGGACGGGCTGCAGTGTGTACCGTGCATCGAGGGCAAGCACCAGCGTCAACCGTTCAACGCGCGAGGGCAGAGAGCGGAGCGAGTCCTGGAACTGGTTCACTCGGATCTGTGCGGCCCGATGGAGACGGAGTCGATCGGAGGCAGACGCTACTTTCTGACCTTCATTGACGATGCCAGCCGCAAGACCGTCGTGTGCTTTCTGAAGTCGAAGACTGAGGTGCTGGAAGCATTTCAAAACTTCAAAGCGTTTGCGGAGAACCAGACAGGTGAGCGGATCAAGCGGATTCGTACCGACAACGGTCGTGAGTACGTGAACCGCGAGATGGAAGAGTTCCTGCGCAAGTCTGGTATCCACCACGAGAAGACCGTTCCGTACAATCCGGAACAGAACGGTCTGGCTGAGAGACGCAACCGTACGTACGTCGAGAGAGCGAGAAGCATGCTGTTCGACGCTGGCCTGGACAAGAGATTTTGGGCGGAAGCAGTGGCAACTGCGTCGCACGTGATCAACCGATCACCGGCGAAGGGACTGTCGGTGACACCGGAGGAGAAGTTCACGGGCAAGCGACCGGATCTGTCGCATCTCCGCGTGTTCGGGACCAAGTGCATGGCGCATGTACCGAAGGAGCGACGACGAAAGTGGGACAAGAAGTCGGAACCTTGCATTTTCGTCGGCTACAGCGACAACTCGAAGGCGTACAGGGTCTACAGCCAGAGGACGAAGTCCGTCGTGACAAGCCGAGACGTCATCTTCCTGGACGAGAAGTCGACTGGGACCGACGTTGCTTTGACGGAGCCTGAGTTCGGAGATGAAGAAATGGAGCTGATCGTGCCAAGTATTCCGATCGAGGTCGGTCCAGCTGCTGAAGAGGAAGCTGAGCCCGAAGAAGACGAGTCGGACTTCAGCGATTACGAGTCGGTCGAAGGCGATGCCGATTCGCTGGTTGAGGCGGAGGAAGAACCGTTGGTGCTCCCCTCCACAACCAGAGGACCCACAAGTGTTGGTAAGGCGCAGTGGTAGGGAGCACGTGCCCCCAGGCAAGTATAAAGATTATGTGTGCAGTACCCTACCTGAACAAGATTCCCAACCCAGACAGAACCGTTCCACCCCGGTGATGGTCGAGCCTGACACGTACCGTGAGGCGATTGCTCGAGACGACAGCGACCAGTGGAAACGTGCGATGGATGCGGAGTTCGGAGCGCTGGTGGAGAATCGGACGTGGGAACTAACCGATCTGCCGAAGAGGAGGAAAGCTCTACGCTGCAAGTGGGTCTACAAACTCAAGACGAACTCGGATGGATCTGTCGAGCGCTACAAAGCCCGCTTAGTGATCAAAGGCTATTCGCAGATCAAGGGCGTCGACTACAGTGAGACGTTCTCACCTGTTGTCCGGTACGCTACCGTCCGTTACCTGATGTCGTTGGCTGCCAAGTTGGATCTCAAGGTGCACCAGATGGATGCAGTGACGGCGTTCCTGCAGGGTGACCTGGGAGAAGAGGAGATTTACATGGAGCAGCCGGAAGGATTCACGGAATCAGGTGCCCCCACGAAAGTCTGTAAGCTGCGGAAGGCGCTGTACGGTCTGAAACAAGCCAGCCGGGTATGGAATCAGAAGCTGGATGCCGAGCTGAAGCGAACTGGGCTGAAGCGTTCGGCGTACGACACGTGCGTCTACTTCAAGCTGGAGGGCAACACGGTCCTTATCGTTGCCGTATACGTGGACGATTTGTTGGTGTTCTCGAACAACCAGCAGTGGGTGACCAAGCTGAAGAAGGACCTGATGGCGCGATTCCGGATGAAAGACTTAGGCATGGCGAGCAAAGTTCTTGGCATGCGAGTGACCAGAGGCGACGGCAAGGTGATGTTGGACCAGAAGCAGTACATCAACGAGTTGCTGCAGCGATTCAACGTGGCCGACTGTAATGCCGTCTCGACACCTGCTGATCCGACTCAGAAGCTGACCAAGGAGATGTGCCCGAGCACTGTCGAGGAACGGGAGCAGATGGCGAAAGTTCCGTTCCGTGAACTGGTAGGCGGACTACAGTATTTGGCGCTATCAACCCGGCCAGATATCTGCTACGCGGTGAACGCGGTCAGCCAGTTCAGCAGCAACCCAGGGAAGGCACACTGGATTGCGGCCAAGCGAGTGCTGCGGTACCTGAAGGGGACCAAGACGATGAAGCTGACCTACTCGAAGCACGGAGACCAGGACTTCGTCGGATACAGCGATGCGGACTGGGGAAACGATCCCGAGACCCGTCGATCGATCACTGGCTACGTCTACATGGAGGCTGGTGGTTCGATCTCATGGAGCTGCAGGAAGCAAACCACGGTGGCGCTGTCGACGATGGAAGCGGAGTACATGGCCGTCTCAGCTGCTACTCAAGAGGCACTGTGGTGGCGCGGACTGCTGAAGGAGCTGTTTGGTGTCGCTCAACCGGTCACGATCCACTGTGACAACATGAGCGCGGTGCACCTGGCGGAGAAGGAGATCGGTTACTCGCCCCGAAGCAAGCACATCGATATTCGGCACCACTTTGAGCGCGAGAATGTCGAGGAGAAGCTGATCAAGCTGGAGCACGTCGCAACGGAGGCGCAGAAGGCGGACGTGTTCACGAAGCCGGTAGCTGTTTCAAAATTTGTTGAAGCACGGAAGGCTCTCGGAATTCACGGTTGAGGGGGGATGTTGGCGAAGCAACCGTTGAATTAATTATTAATTAGAATAGGCTATGACTTGGAGTGCAGCAATAAAACTATTCATTCGTTGTCTAACCCTCGAACTATAAAGACCTACTGCCTTTAATAATAATTGGGAAAAAATCAATATATTTTATTTTTTGTTTTTTTAACACGGCATTTTTGGAAACATTAAGCACATTTTATGTAAATTTTCGAAATTTTCAAACAACTTGCAGGGAAGTCTGTGCTTTGATAAAATTCAAAAATCTAAATCCTAAGCAAAGTAAACTATTATAAACAATACCAAATGTAAATTCACTACTTTGGTCAAAGTTTAACAAAATTAACAATCATTACCCTCTGTAGCATTTAAATTTTTTATGATTTTTACATTTTTGAAATTAATTTTTTGGCTAAATAACGATTTAAAAAATCAGTTTTTTTTTAAAGATTTTCAATAGAAAAAAGATCAGAATAATAAATCAGACTTTGATAGGTTTGAGATTTTTCCGCAATATGAAAAGTACAAATTAAATACGTAACCGCGGTAGAGAAGTGTTTCGAGTACTACTAGAAGAAGTTTTCTTAATCTTTTGATAAGTTTAAAAAAGTTAGTATAATTAAGAAAATGTTGATGAATAGTTTTATTTTAATAATCTTTAATAATTGAATTCTTATTCGGATTCTTCGGAAAATGTTTAGTAAGAGAAGGTACAATGAGTTTTTAGATAATAAATATCTCCAAATCTCCAAAATTAAAGGCATTTTCAGTAAAATAAATTTCATATAAAATGTGAAAACTTTTGATTCGTACTTCGAATTCAGTGTAAAATGCAAGATGATTCTAAATTATTATTTAAAAACCTTAGTGTTGACGAATTAAAGGCAAAATTCTGACTTTTCAACAATTTTAGCGAAAATTTATCTGTATTTTAATTAAAAGCTTATAAACTTAGCTAACTAAATAAAAACCTATATTTTTTTCTTAAAAACTTCTTATAAAACAACTTATCTTATAAATGTTTGACGTAAAAATAAAAAGTGTTCAAACTTTAAATCTGATTTTAGAAAAAAAAAACTATAACTATCAAAGTCACCCCAGAATTAAACTTAAGAATTTTCAACGCCACTTTTTTTTAAAACACTATTGGAAAAAGATTGTTGTTTTCCAAAAATAGTGCATGGACTTTGTGTGGCCTAAAAATAATTGGCTGGATACAAACCTTACCAGTTGGAAAATATTCCAAAAATAAATTGAAATCCTATCAATGTCACCCCGGTTTACGGCAAATGGATTTTTCGCCATTTTTTAGTTACAACCTTTTATCACAAAAATAGATTTTGACAATGTTTACCTTTCGATTTTGTTTTATTTTTTATATGTTTTTGTGGACAAAAAGAAATGTTTGTCGTAATATTTTTCAAACAGTAATTTTATTTTTAACCAAAAAATACCTTATTATCAAACATTAGTATTTTTAGATTCAACTTAAACAATACATCCAAAAATGATTTTTGGGATTTTTTCGCGGAAATTTTCATACTTTTTTTTTAAATTCACAGCTTGGCGAAAAAAAAACGTCTGACAAACTCTATAGAGCAGCTCTCTACGAAATCGGTCTTTTTTCTCAAATTTTAATTTTTGTATTTTTTAATCCAACTGAAACTTTTTTGGTGCCTTCGGTATGCCCAATGAAGCCATTTTGCATCATTAGTTTGTCCATATAATTTTCCATACAAATTTGGCAGCTGTCCATACAAAATGATGCATGAAAATTCAAAAATCTGTATCTTTTGAAGGAATTTTTTGATCAATTAGGTGTTTTCGGCAAAGTTGTAGGTATGGATATGGACAACACTAGAAAAAAAATGATACACGGTAAATTTTTTTTTGATAATTTTTTATTTAACTTTTTGTCACTAAAACTTGATTTGCAAAAAAAACACTATTTTTTTTATTTTTTGATATGTTTTAGAGGACATAAAATGCCAACTTTTTAGAAATTTCCAGGTTGTGCAAAAAATCTTTGAGCGAGTTATGAATTTTTGAATCAATACTGATTTTTTCAAAAAATCGAAAAATTGGTCGCAAAAATTTTTCAACTTCATTTTTCGATGTAAAATCAAATTTGCAATCAAAAAATACTTTAGTGAAATTTTGATAAAGTGCACCGTTTTCAAATTAAATCCATTTTTAGGTGACTTTTTTGAAAATAGTCGCAGTTTTCCATTTTTTTAAAAATTAGTGCACATGTTTGCCCACCTTTGAAAGAATAATTTTGAAAAGCTGAGAAAATTATCTATATTTTGCATTTTTAAACTTTGTTGATACGACTCGCCATTGCCATGCATAGGTTCAAAAACAGGAAAATTGATGTTTTCTATGTCCCACCCAAACAACACACCATTTTCTAATATCAATATCTCAGCTACTAATGGTCCGATTTTCAATGTTAAACTATGAAACATTCGTGAAATGTTCCGATCTTTTTGAAAAAAAATATTTTCAAAATTTTTAAACCAAGACTTACATTTTGAAAGGGCGTAATATTGAATGTTTGGCCCTTTTGAAATGTTAGTCCTGGTTTAAAAAAATTGAAAATATTTTTTTCAAAAAGATCGGAAAATTTCACGAATGTTTTATAGTTTAACATTGAAAATCGGACCATTAGTAGCTGAGATATTGTCATTAGAAAATGGTGTGTTGTTTGGGTGGGACATAGAAAACATCAATTTTCCTGTTTTTAAACCTTTGCATGGCAATATCTCAGCAACTAAGGGTCGTATCAACAAAGTTCAAAAAAGCAAAATATAGAGAATTTTCTCAGCTTTTCAAAAATATTTTTATTCAAAAGTGGGCAAACATGTGCACTAATTTAAAAAAAAAAATGAAAACTTCGATTATTTTCAAAAAAGTCACCTAAAAATGGATTTAACTTGAAAACGGTGCATTTTATCACAATATCACTAAAGTACTTTTTGATTGCAAATTTGATTTTACATCGAAAAATGAAGTTGAAAAATTTTTGCGACCAATTTTTCGATTTTTTTTTTAAATCAGTATTGATTCAAAAATTCATAACTCGCTCAAAGATTTTTTGCACAACCTGGAAATTTCTGAAAAGTTGGCATTTGATGTCCTTAAAACATATCAAAAAATAAAAATAAAAATAGTTATTTATTTATTTATTTATTTATTTGCGTTTAACGACCAATTAACTCAAGAGTCAGTGTTTTTTACAAATCAAGTTTTAGTGACAAAAATTTAAATGAAAAATCACCAATTTTTTTTTACCGTGTATCATTTTTTTACAGTGCAGTCCATATCCATGCCTACAACTTTGCCGAAGACACCAAATCGATCAAAAAATTCCTTCAAAAGATACAGATTTTTGAATTTTCATGCATCATTTTTGTATGGACAGCTGCCAAACTTGTATGGAAAATTATATGGACAAACTAATGATGCAAATTGGCTTCTTTGGGCATACCGAAGACAACAAAAAAGTTTCAGCCGGATAAAAAAATACAAAAAAATCGAATGACCGAAATCCTAGAGAACAGCTAAAGTTCTCACTTATTGTCGACTTTGTTGAACATATCAAGAAAATAATAAAAAATTGAAGTAAAATTTGTCAAATCGAAAAAAATTAAAAAAGTTAATTTAAAAATATGTTTTTTTTTATTGTGTACCTCTACAAGATACAGATTTTCGAATATTTGCGTAGCACTTTTTTATGGACAGCCCCTGAGTTTGCATGGAAACCCCAATTATGCCAATGATGGAATTTGGAATTGGTGGACAAAATTTAATCAAAACAAAAAAAAAATGCAAAAATATTTTTTTTGATTCTTCAAAACTGTTTTTTACAATCAAAAAAATCAAATAAAACTGTTGATATTAGCTTTGGTTGCTGAATATGACCTTGAAAGGAAAAAAAAAAAATAAAATAGAGTATTTTACAGTATTTTGCTTTAGGTCCTTATTTTTTAATCAGCTATATTTTGGATTTTTTCGATCCATTTTTCAAGTTCAGCTAAATCCACAAATTTAAATTAAATAACATTTTGTCAAAATAGTTTAAAATCTCGACTAATATTTTAAAATGGATGATCTATTATTAAGCACATACAAATTTGACATAACCAAAATCTTTTAAACGGTATTTTTCGAACCACCTTACACTGCTAGAACAACACTGATGTCCTAACAAAGTAAACAAAGAAATATGTTTAAAGATAGTATTTTCAAATTTAGATTTTTTTTTCGTTTGAACTTTTGTTGAATCGCATCACCGTGTATAAATCCATGGTTGCTGTGAATCTTTTTAAAATGTTCTTGTACTCCTTTACACTTGCATTAGTTTTAGCTTTTGTCTTTGGTTAGATTTTTTAAAAAGATTTTTTTTAAACCAGATTGCTTTTGCCACAATAATTACACGTACCACTAGGACGTATTTCATCCTTTTCAGTTTTTTGTTCCGCCTTGCACCAAACACTTCAAAACCGAAACCTTTAACCGCGGGTGGATCTCCTGTGCGACTGAATGCACTTTCCGCGGGTCCTGCCACTTTTTATAACACACAACCAAAAAATCTTCATCACACCCCAGGCCAAAAGAAGTGCCCTTATCATCATCGACCACTGTTGTTGGTGGGCAAAAGAGGCCACGAGACCGCAAAATGTTGCAATCTTGGCGGCACCACCACCTCCACCGCCTATATCTGCGTATCGACGACGCCGACGTGGGCCATTTCGCGGGGGACTACAAATGATTATCGCCTTTTGTAACTGACCGCCAAAGACATGACCAACGCAACCGGCAGCCAGCAGCAGCAGCTGTTGAAGAAAGCAACTTGGTGCGTATACTTAAAAAGTACCTGCCTTTCATCTACGTGTGACAATCTGAGTCACGTGGCGTGGTGTTACAATAGTGGGTTGGGACATGTGGTGTGGTTTGCGAAAAACGAAAAATGCTTGAAAGAATTGCAAGTTTAACCGTTTTACGATGGGGAATTCTCTGAGATTTTGCACAATATTGATTTTGTAGTTTTTGAATCCTTATCCACTCTAACTTATTTATTTTGTTTTGTTTACACAAGTTGCCCATCTATAATCTAAAAATAAATAAATAAAAGAGTTAAATTCTACACGAAATCGGCCTATGCAATTATATTTTTTTTTGGCTTCAGCTTTCAAAGGAACTTCCTCAAAGAAGCCCTTTTTGTCTGTGTTTCTACGCATTTTTTTCGTTATATTTTATATTTCAAATATAGTCAAGACTCGATTATCCAAAGGGTGTTGTATGGGACTTTTTTATACATATTTTTGATATTCTTATTTTTAACATCAAAATCGAGTTCGGCGACCCTATTTTATTCAAACGTGAATTGTTAAGGGGTTACATACATGTAAATCGGCAAAAATGTCAGAGATTGGTTTGAGCACACACTTTAACTTTTTTCAAAATCTGTTTTCAGGGCTTTAAATTATACATTTTCATCTATTAACAAAACAAATTTGAAGACATGTGGTTGTAGCATTGCCGAGATATAGCTATTTGAAGTTAGCAGTTTCAAAAAACGGGTGCCACAATATCTCAACATTGCTTCGACGAAATCGGCTCAAAATTTTAATGAAGACTCGTTAAACTGGTCCCGTGTGCATGACGAAGGCCGATTTTCAAAAAGTTTATTTAAAAAAACATAAGAATATTTTTATGTTTTTGATATAAAAAATCGCCAGTTTGTGATTTTTGTGATTCAAAATTTCAAAATCGGGCTTCGTCATGTACACGGGATATATCTTGGGAGTCTTCACCCAAAATTTCAGCCAATTTGGTCCATCCCATTTCGAGATATCGTGGCACCCGTAAATCAATTCGTTGTTTAGAGAAAAATGCTCACAAAGTTAGACAGATTGCTTTGCGCATGGCGAAATTCTGAGCTTAAATCGTCTCTAACTGAGTTAAATCATGAAATATCTTCATGAAACTTTCAGGAGTGATTAAAATTCATATTGGGTAATTCTCTACCAACTCACACGAAATCGGGAAAAGTTGCCCCGACCCCTCTTCGATTTTCGTGAAACTTTGTCCTAAGGGGTAACTTTTGTCCCTGATCACGAATCCGAGGTCCGTTTTTTGATATCTCGTGACGGAGGGGCGGTACGACCCCTTCCATTTTTGAACATGCGAAAAAAGAGGTGTTTTTCAATAATTTGCAGTCTGAAACGGTGATGAGATAGAAATTTTGTGTCAGAGGGACTTTTATGTAAAATTAGATGCCCGATTTGATGGCGTACTCAGAATTCCGAAAAAACGTATTTTCCATTGAAAAAAACACTAAAAAAATTTTAAAAATTCTCCCATTTTCCGTTACTCGACTGTAAAATTTTTTGGAACATGTCATTTTATGGTAAATTTAATGTATTTTTCGAATCTACATTGACCAACAAGGGTCATTTTTTCATTTAGAACAAAAATTTTAATTTTAAAATTTCGTGTTTTTTCTAACTTTGCAGGGTTATTTTTTAGAGTGTAACAATGTTCTACAAAGTTGTAGAGCAGACAATTACAAAAAATTTGATATAAAGACATAAGGGGTTTGCTTGTAAACATCACGAGTTATCGCGATTTTACGAAAAAAAGTTTTGAAAAAGTTGGTCGTCACCGATCATGGCCGTTCATGGTCACCCGCGACAGACACGGACGACGAAACAAAGAGAAACGCAAAAAGTGACGACCAACTTTTTCAAAACTTTTTTTCGTAAAATCGCGATAACTCGTGATGTTTACAAGCAAACCCCTTATGTCTAAATATCAAAATTTTTGTAATTGTCTGCTCTACAACTTTTTTTTTACAGTCGAGTAACGGAAAATGGGAGAATTTTTAAAACTTTTTTAGTGTTTTTTTCGATGAAAAATACGTTTTTTCGGAATTTTGAGTACACCATCAAATCGGGCGTCTAATTTTACATAAAAGTCCCTTTGACACCAAATTTCTATATCATCACCGTTTCAGGCTGCAAATGATTGAAAAACACCTTTTTTTTCGCATGTTCAAAAATGGAAGGGGTCGTACCGCCCCTCCGTCACGAGATATCAAAAAACGCACCTCGGATTCGTGATCAGGGACAAAAGTTACCCCTTAGGACAAAGTTTCACGCAAATCGAAGAGGGGTCGGGGCAACTGCTGTGTGAGTTGGCGGAGAATTACCCTATTTTAAGTGGATTTAACATATTTTCTGTTATATGAAATTTTGTGATTTTCTACATGTATGTAACCCCTTAATTGCCTATTAAAATTAAAAAAATACATTTTTGATTGTTGATCACTTCTTGGATTTAATAATTCATGATCCCTTTGAGCAATTCTCTACGAAACGGTATTTTTTCTTCAATTTTAATTTTTGTATTTTTTAATCCGGCTGAAACTTTTTTGATGTCTTCGGTATGCTCAAAGAAGCCATTTTGCATCAATAGTTTGTCCATATAATTTTCCATACAATTTGGCAGCTGTCTTTACAAAAATGATGCATGCAAATTCAAAAATCTGTATCTTTTGAAGAAATTTTTTGATCGATTTGGTGTCTTCGGCAAAGTTGTAGGTATGGATACGGACTACACTGGAAAAAATGATACATGGTCAAAAAAATTTGATGATTTTTTATTTAACTTTTTGTCACTAAAACTTGATTTACGAAAAAATACTATTTTTAATTATTTTAATTTTTTGATATGTTTTAGAGGACATAATATGCCAACTTTTCAGATATTTCCAGGTTGTGCAAAAAATCATTGACCGAGTTATGAATTTTTGAATCAATACTGATTTAATCAAAAAATCGAAATATTGGTCGCACAAATTTTTCAACCTCATTTTTCGATGTAAAATAAAATTTGCAATCAAAAAGTACTTAAGTGATATTATGATAAAGTGCACCGTTTTCAAGTTAAATCCATTTTCAGGTGACTTTTTTGAAAATAGTCGCAGTTTTTCATTTTTTAAAATTAGTGCACATGTTTGCCCACTTTTGAAAAAAATATTTTTGAAAAGCTGATATTTTGCTTTTTTAACTTTGTTGTTACGACCCTTAGTTGCTGAGATATTGCCATGCAAAGGTTTAAAAACATGAAAATTGATGTTTTCCAAGTCTCACTCAAGCAACCCACCATTTTCTAATGTCAATATCTCAGCTACTAATGGTCCGATTTACAATGTTTAAAGATGAAACATTCGTGAAATTTTACAATCTTTTCGAAAAAAATCTTTTTTTTTAACGCGAGCTAACATTTTCAAAGGGCGTAATTTTCAATATTTGGGCCTTTTGAAATGTTAGTCTTGATTTAATTTTTTTGAAAATATTGTTTTCGAAAAGCTCGGAAAATTAAAAAATCATCTTTTAACATTGTAAACCCATTAAAAACGTTAAAAATCAGTCGGATTTTTTTTATAATCATCTTATTCCAACTCTTGACTAAGACTTTGATAGAACAAGTTTTTAAAAAATCCTGTTTTGTAATGTAAAATAATTGATTTTAAAATTTTTGATTTTCCGTACGTTCTACTCAACTGGTGGGGCAAGACGAACAACCCGTTGGGGCAAGAGGAACAATACATGAAACAACATGTTAATTTGCTAACAATTGAACTGTTATCACTTAGAAACATCAGATTAGAATGTATTTGAAACGTTTCTATCTTTTTAAGATTAAATAATAATATTTTACTAAAAACTTGATCGTTTTTACGAAAAAAAATATTACTTAGATGATAAATACTAAATTTTCATAATATCACTATATTTTGTATGGACATTTTTTTTAAACAATTGTTTATCAGTTATTAAGTACTTTTATGTATTTATTTCTTAATAAAATATGTTGTTGCAGTAATTCGTATTTTTTTCCATACTAAAAATCCATATGGTACACTTGCCCCACCTGAACAAGATTTTTAAAAGCTCTCAACAAAATAACCAAAAGTTAAATCATACTGGTGCAAATCATTGATAGTGACACTACTGATCTAGGAAAAATAGCATTTTGATAAAATGAGCCTTAAAACGAACCCTAAACCTTATTTTGTACTTTCCAAATATTATAAGAAAACATAGGTTTTGAAAAAACTTCATTAAATCTTATGCCCAGCGGCGTTTACGTCGTTTTGGCGGTTATGTGCTAGTATAATCAGCTAATTGCATTGCTAGCAACAAATCCTCATACTGAAAATAATCAAAATTGTACGAGCGATTGTTCCTCTTGCCCCATATGGTCGTCTTGCCCACCTTCCCCTAATATAAAACAAAAAAGAGTAAAGTTGGTCTACATCGGGTTTTCATGCAATTTTGACTTTTTGGGGGCCGATGCAATTTTGACTTTTGAAATAAATATCGGAATGTGGCAGGGGAAATATACCCATTTTAAGCCTAATAAGCGGTCGTGTTTGAATGATGCTGCATAATCTGGAGTGTTCCTTGAAATTTACTAAAACCAAGTACACCAACGAGTAGAGCAACTTTTTGTGGACAATTCTGTTTATTTTCACTTTTACTAAAAGTAATTCTATTCCTTTTACAACTTTTTTACTTGAAAAAAATATTTCCCAAACGCATTCTAATCAGTCGAGTGCATTGGGCCGCGCCCATTTTCCTATTTTCAGCTTAGTTCTTTTTTTCTTCCAGCGCTCTTTTGGGTCTGCTTTGGGCTGCCAAAATTGATGACATTTTAAGCGTACACTCACGAAAAGTAGCATTTATAGAAAAAATTTCCTGGCAACACTGGCTCACACCAACAGGTGCTGCTAGTGGTGTTGGTGGCCTCCCTTTGTTCTTTATTTGCCTTCGCTTCTCGCTCGGTTTTCTTCAGCCTTCGATTGGAATGGGTAGTCAAAAGCCAAACGTCAAAAGACTTGGCGCGTTGGTTTTTGTTTATGGCGCTTGCTAATTATTTACATGTTTCGGGATTATTTTTCAAGTGAGTGACTAACTAATGTGCAAAAGAACATGTTGCCGAAAGTTGGGGGCAGTTTTGCATCGAAAGCGCCGTGAAAAAGCAAGCGAAAGTGGAAAGTTGATTTTGGCGATATTCATGAAGCGTTTGAGGGTTTCTCGCGTGAGTCACTGTGCGTGCCAACGAAATGATGAAAAATGGTCTCGCAAAATAGAAATTATGATCAAAAGAGCATTAAATTTGATCTATTTCGCGAGTAAATGGCATAGTTTTGCGTGCTTACTCGAGGCGGTGCTGTTGCTGGTAAGTTTAAAGCCTAAATAGTATTTTTTGGAGCTTTAATCGAACATCAAACTCTCCATATGACGAAGATAGGTGTTTGATTGGAAAAGGGTATATTTCCCCTACTTAAACTGAACAATAAGCACCATGCATCTCCAGCAAAATGTACTGGAAATCATTTCGATGGAGAAGCCTGATAGGCTTCATCCATAAAGTACGTCACGCTAAAATCAGCCAAAAGTTCCCCCCCCCCCCCCTTTCCCCTTTGTCACGCTTTTCCTATACTTATAACACGCAATGTCACACTTGGTCAGACCCCCCTCCCCTCCTAGAGCGTGACATACTTTATGGATGACGCCATACTTTAATTTCGACTAATATATAAAATTCTGGTAAATTTATTTCTCAGAGAATCATATCGATACCTCTGTGCTTTCTGGTACTAAGCTTGCTGGGATTTCTATATAAACAGCATAAGAGAACACAAACCCATCGAAAGCTTTCTTGTTAATGAAACATCATTTTCTGTGAGCTCTTTGGCCCCGAGACAATCAAATGAAGAAACAAAGTTTTCGTTTAATCTGTTAGTGTCCTCAGCTATGTTTTTAAAATGTTTTAAAATCGATAAAAATGAAAATTTACGGACCACCCTATTTCAGTAAGGACTACCCTAATTGTAAAATAAAATCGCCTTGCCGCAATAATTATCATTAAAAATCTCTGTCAACCAGCTGCGGTGTGGGCGGCACATTGTGACAAAGGTGTTTGACGACAGGTTGGTATAATTTCGTTTACGTTGGACATTTCGTGTACGTGCGTCCTTCCCCATGCAAACATGCGGGTGGAATCTCTTGTAACGGCAAATGTTGTAGGTTGGTATACTTTCGTGGAACAACTTTGGTTAATGAAACGATTCTTAATTTTTTTTATCTAGACAGCTTACAGACGTGATTTGACTCTTGCCCGAGCCTGACCTCTGTCAGTAAGGTTAGTTAAATCACACTAAATAGATCGGTGCTTTTTCGGTCAAAATCTTCCTTACATTTTCATCTTAAGCAAATTTTACCCTCAATCTTTTACACGGAGAGACTGATCAAGGTGAATACTACAATCGCGAGTTTTGGTTTGATTTGAACAGTGAAAAGTGAACAGTGTAGTTATTTGATCAGCTAATTAAAAGATCTTTGTTCGGAAAAAGGTTAAACTATGTATGTTAAATCTTCCATAAGCCAGTCTTTCCGTGGTGATATTTACCTTTAAAAAAAATCATCGCGCAGTCGGGGTGGTCTCGAATTTTCCTTTATGTTGATGAGACCTACATTTGGAGCAGCCAGCCAGCCGCGGTGTCGTCGTGTCACGCGGCATTTCGACCTAGCCCTGAATATTGCACGTTTTGTCATCATCGATGAGGTAATGAACCCCAACAACAGTCACGCCCCGCCACGTGGTTCCATTGAGAAGATTTGGCGTTCCGAACGCGAGTTTTGTCAATTGGCAGTGTTGCCAGAAAAGAAATATTTGCCGCCTTTTTTTTAAATATTCAGTGAATTGAACTTTAATTTGAAAAGAAAGGAATATAATTTGAAATGTTTATATGAAAAAGTTTATTCAATGGTAAATCCAGTTAGGTGATTTGCTCCGTAAACCGAAATAAAGGGTCACTCTCCGACTCCGCGGGTATCAATTACAGCGGACACCGAATCCGAAAATATTAGCGGCTGGGTGTGATAATGATCGCCCCATCATTGTTGACGATTTTCACGGACAGTCGTGATGGCAATTTCTCTTCGAAATAACGTAAAAATGTTGGCCCTGAAAAATGACATCTGTCTGGGAAAGACCCTTGGTATGTAGCGCACGGTCGGAATAACGTTATGTAAGCTCACGCGTGACGGACGAAAGTTTTGTGTTCGTCCAGCGAGATTCATCTCGACGATTTCGCGATTCGCGGTCACGAGTTTAGCGCGCTGCGTTTGGTAGGACGTGATTTGCAGGAGGGAGGGAAGGGAGGGATGCTCTGATTGAAAGAGAATTGATGATAATTTTTTATTAGTGAGAGGAATTAGTGACCTTAAAATTTGTGTAAGCTTGCCCATTTTTTAAATTCACTTGTTATGAACATAACCTGTGTTTTAAAAATATTGAAATATTGAAAAAATCTATTTTTTAATTTAATCAAGTACAGTCATGCCTCGGTTTAGCACCGCATATGGGGGATGCAAAACCGAGGCGTGCATAATTGAAGGACAGAGCTTGTGGGATTTTGGCTATATGGAAGACATTGGCTATAATCATTGGCTATATAATGGAAAATCATGCAAACATCATAATATTATAGTGGCAGTTATCCATTGTAATTATAGTTACATGAAAACGTACGTATTTTTACTGTATTTTGAAAATGCAATTTTTGACTCTGAAAAAACCTCAAAATATTTGTTATTGCAATACGGGTATCAATTGATCGTGTTTTTGTCATTCATTCCGAATGTCGTACAATTTTTATGGAAATACTTAAAATTTTCACAAAACTAGGTATTTTTGAAAAAATACTCAAAATTTCAGTTTTTTTTTAAACAGTCCAGGCTCGATTATCCGAAGGCCTCGAAAAAAAAAACACTTCGGATTAGGGCGTCCAATTTTCTCGGGTTTTGAATTTCCCGGGAAACGGGAAAAATATTTTTGGAATCCCGGGAATTCCCGGGATCCCGGGAAATTTTTGAATCAGTAATAAAATCTATGTTTCATTATTTTTGTTATGTTTTCAAGCTTAAAATCATTGAATTATCTTAATTATATCAAATGGTGATAATCCTCACTTCAATCTAAACAAAACTGTTTTAAAATAGCCTAAAAGAATTTTTTTTTGTCTTTGTGGTGTTTAGGATTTTATATCAACTACTATTTTTAATTCCAGTTTGAATAATTATTTTTTTATTTACGAATCAAATTACATAATTCTTGAGTTTTTTTTTTTTTTTGAAAAGGTCCAATAAGCTTTTGTCTTCCATATGTTTATAGGACCTATTAAAAAAAACATTGGAATCCTTTAAAAAAAATTTTGCTTTTATATATTTTTTTATATGACATGACTAAAACAGCTTAAAAAAATATTGTATATGTCTAAAAAACAAAAAAGGACAATAAATAAAATGATACCAGTCAATGTAAAATTTTAGATAAGTTTTGAATTCATTTTTTATATAAAACATATTTTACAAATTATCTTCAAGTTACTACCTCCAACCGAGGGAAAATCAGAATTACAGTCTAAACAGGTACAGGAGAATTTAGAGCAATACATTTGGAAGTACAAATTGTTTTGTTCTGTTCCTGTTTTAACCGAAGTCATCCAAAACGTCATGCAGTTATTTTTTGCTTTAATAGCTGTATTTATTCGTTACATTTGTACGTATTTGCCCTAGATGCCGGTGTTTAATTATAAATAATTTGATATGAGATTGTTTTATTTTCAAATTTAAAATCGAAAATATTCGTCAATATATCCAGTCTTTAAAAAAATAAAATAATAGAGAAAAAAAATTAAAGCACTAGGCATTTTGCGGACCTGTTAATTAAAATTATAATATTTTTTCCTAAAAAGCTGAGATTTGCTGAATACAAATTTTAATTCATTGTATTGTTCTACTATTTTCACAATCAAATCTGAATTTCCAGACCAAAATATGATTTTTTTTTCAATTTCGGGAATTCCCGGGACAAATTATAGAAAATCCCGGGATTCGGGAATTCCCGGTTTAGGAAAAATCCCGGGATTTTTGTCCCGGGAATTCCCGGGATGGACGCACTACTTCGGATAATCGAATCACGAAAAAGGTTTTTTTTATGTTTAATTTTTGATTGTCGAGCTTAGGTATGACCTCTAAACTACGCTAAAATGATTAAAAAAACTAACTTAATCCACCTATGTGGTTGGAGCCTTCCTCACTCATTACCAACAATGGCTGATTTGATGGGGTTGTACACAAATTTCATCTATTTTTTAGATCCGGAATAAAAAAGTACATATATATCACTTAAGTGACCATATCTCGAGACAGGGTTGCCAGATCTTCAATGTTTTGGACTCGTTGGAAAGGTCTTTTGATAACCTAACCAACGATGGGTCGGATGGTGGATCCGGACATAGTTTACATGCATTTAAGTGAGATCCGGCTACAAAAAAATACATAAATATCACTTAAGTGACCATATCTCAAGACAGGGTTGCCAGATCTTCAATGTTTTGGACTCGTTGGAAAGGTCTTTCAACTACCTAACCAACGATGGGTCGGATGATGGATCCGGACATAGTTTACATACATTTAAGTGAGATCCGGCTTCCAAAAAGTACATAAATATCACTTAAATGGCCATATCTCGAGACAGGGTTGCCAGATCATCAATGTTTTGGACTCGTTGGAAAGGTCTTTTGATAACCTAACCAACGATGGGTCGGATGGTGGATCCGGACATAGTTTACATGCATTTAAGTGAGATCCGGCTTCCAAAAAGTACATAAATATCACTTAAATGGCCATATCTCGAGACAGGGTTGCCAGATCATCAATGTTTTGGACTCGTTGGAAAGGTCTTTTGATAACCTAACCAACGATGGGTCGGATGGTGGATCCGGACATAGTTTACATACATTTAAGTGAGATCCGGCTTCCAAAAAGTACATAAATATCACTTAAATGGCCATATCTCGAGACAGGGTTGCCAGATCATCAATGTTTTGGAGTCGTTGGAAAGATCTTTTGATAACCTATCCAACGATGGGTCGGATGGTGGATCCGGACATAGTTTACATGCATTTAAGTGAGCTCCGGCTTCCAAAAAGTACATAAATATCACTTAAATGGCCATATCTCGAGACAGGGTTGCCAGATCATCAATGTTTTGGACTCGTTGGAAAGGTCTTTTGATAACCTATCCAACGATGGGTCGGATGATGGATCCGGACATAGTTTACATGCATTTAAGTGAGATCCGGCTTCCAAAAAGTACATAAATATCACTTAAATGGCCATATCTCGAGACAGGGTTGCCAAATCTTCAATGTTTTGGACTCGTTAGAAAGGTCTTTTGATAACCTATCCAACGATAGGTCGGATGGTGGATCCGGACATAGTTTACATACATTTAAGTGAGATCCGGCTACAAAAAAGTACATAAATATCACTTAAATGGCCATATCTCGAGACAGGGTTGCCAGATCTTCAATGTTTTGGACTCGTTGGAAAGGTCTTTTGATAACCTATCCAACGATGGGTCGGATGATGGATCCGGACATAGTTTACATGCATTTAAGTGAGATCCGGCTTCCAAAAAGTACATAAATATCACTTAAATGGTCATATCTCGAGACAGGGTTGCCAGATCATCAATGTTTTGGACTCGTTGGAAAGGTCTTTTGATAACCTAACCAACGATGGGTCGGATGGTGGATCCGGACATAGTTTACATGCATTTAAGTGAGATCCGGCTTCCAAAAAGTACATAAATATCACTTAAATGGCCATATCTCGAGACAGGGTTGCCAGATCATCAATGTTTTGGACTCGTTGGAAAGGTCTTTTGATAACCTAACCAACGATGGGTCGGATGGTGGATCCGGACATAGTTTACATACATTTAAGTGAGATCCGGCTTCCAAAAAGTACATAAATATCACTTAAATGGCCATATCTCGAGACAGGGTTGCCAGATCATCAATGTTTTGGACTCGTTGGAAAGGTCTTTTGATAACCTATCCAACGATGGGTCGGATGATGGATCCGGACATAGTTTACATGCATTTAAGTGAGATCCGGCTTCCAAAAAGTACATAAATATCACTTAAATGGCCATATCTCGAGACAGGGTTGCCAGATCATCAATGTTTTGGACTCGTTGGAAAGGTCTTTTGATAACCTATCCAACGATGGGTCGGATGATGGATCCGGACATAGTTTACATGCATTTAAGTGAGATCCGGCTTCCAAAAAGTACATAAATATCACTTAAATGGCCATATCTCGAGACAGGGTTGCCAAATCTTCAATGTTTTGGACTCGTTAGAAAGGTCTTTTGATAACCTATCCAACGATAGGTCGGATGGTGGATCCGGACATAGTTTACATACATTTAAGTGAGATCCGGCTACAAAAAAGTACATAAATATCACTTAAATGGCCATATCTCGAGACAGGGTTGCCAGATCTTCAATGTTTTGAACTCGTTGGAAAGGTCTTTTGATAACCTATCCAACGATGGGTCGGATGATGGATCCGGACATAGTTTACATGCATTTAAGTGAGATCCGGTTTCCAAAAAGTACATAAATATCACTTAAATGGTCATATCTCGAGACAGGGTTGCCAGATCTTCAATGTTTTGGACTCGTTGGAAAGGTCTTTTGATAACCTATCCAACGATGGGTCGGATGGTGGATCCGGACATAGTTTACATACATTTAAGTGAGATCCGGCTACAAAAAAGTACATAAATATCACTTAAATGGCCATATCTCGAGACAGGGTTGCCAGATCATCAATGTTTTGGACTCGTTGGAAAGGTCTTTTGATAACCTATCCAACGATGGTTCGGATGATGGATCCGGACATAGTTTACATGCATTTAAGTGAGATCCGGCTTCCAAAAAGTACATAAATATCACTAAATGGCCATATCTCGAGACAGGGTTGCCAAATCTTCAATGTTTTGGACTCGTTAGAAAGGTCTTTTGATAACCTATCCAACGATAGGTCGGATGGTGGATCCGGACATAGTTTACATACATTTAAGTGAGATCCGGATATATGTGAAAACACATTTTTATACATAACTTTTGAACTACTTATCGAAACTTCAATCTGTATAAAACTCGATCTATGGGACCCTAAACCAAGTCGAATGTAACAGGTTCGGGTCAAATCGGTTCAGCCAGTGCTGAGAAACATGAGCTAGTTTGTTGGTCACATACATACATACACACACACATACACACAGACATTTGTTCAGTTTTTGATTCTGAGTCGATATGTATACATGAAGGTGGGTCTACGACGTTTTTATACAAAGTTCATTTTTAGAGCAGGATTATAGCCTTACCTCAGTGAGGAAGGCAAAATAAATCCAAGATGGCGGTGATGCAATATTGAAAAAAACGTATTTTATTTTTAATAGGCAATCAATAACTCAAATTTGACTAAAATGGGGTCGTAGAACTAAAATTTTATGTTAATAACAAGAAAATGAACAAACACGAAAAAACATATTTTTTGTTCGTGATTCGATTGTTCGAAGTCCCATACAAACCTTCGGATATTCGAACTTCGGATAATCGAAACATCGGATAATTGAGTCTGGACTGTATTGGTATCAAATGATTGGGTTTTTTTATACATTTCGAATGTAATAACAACATTTTTTGAATGTACTCAACATTTTCACAAAACTACGTATTTAAAAAAAACTCAAAATTTCAGTTTTTTGCAATATGGGTTTCAAATGATCGGGACTTTTTCATACATTTGGAATTTATTAACAATTTTTTTAAACACTCAAAATTTTCACAAAACCACGTATTTTCGAAAAAAACACTCAAAATTTCAATCTTACACAATATGGGTCATATCATTTGATCGAAATTTGTTCATACATTTCGAATGTATGAAATTCTCAACATTTTCACAAAAGTTCGTATTTTCGCAAAAAAAAAAAAAAAAACATTCAAAATATCAGTTGGGTAACAAATGATTGGCATTTGTTCAAACATGTCAAATGTAATAAATTTTGATATTTTGAGTATTTTTTAGAAAATACGTAGTTTTATGAATATTTTGAGTGTTTTAAAAAAATGGTTATAGCTTTCGAAATTGATTCAATATCTTGATCATTTGATACCCATACTATAAAAAACATTAATTTTGGGCATTTGTTCGAAAACACGTAGTTTTGTGAAAAATTTAAGTATTTTCAAGAAAATACTGATAAAAAAAATTAATTTATAGTGTTTTTTTAAAGAAAATATTTAGTTTCGTGAAAATTTTGAGTATTTTTTTATAAAAGTGATACTTTATTCGAAATGTATGAAAATATGCCAATCATTTGATACCCATCTTGAAAAAAAACTGAAACTTAGTTTTGTGATTTTTTTTAGTATTTTCAAAAAAAACGTTTTCATTACAATTTAAATGTAAAAAAATACGATAATTTGATACCCATATTGCACTATGGGCCATCTCCATACAAACAGACGGCCAAATTAATTTTTTGCTTTTTAAATGTTTTTTCATACAAATTTGGGTAATTGTATGGTATTGAAATGATATACCTCGATTTTTATGACTTTTATGTTTTTCAATAGTTGATTGTTTATAATAAATAGTCTTTTCATACATTTGCAAGTGCAACAGAATTGCATATATATTGTATTGCAAGTTTATATTATTAAATTATGGATAAGCTAATACATCCCCACTTTAAGGACACAACCCCTCCCTCCTCTTTCTTACACCCCCCCCCACCCCCTCTCCTCCTTCCATCCAACAAAATTTTGTTAAGCGTAATAAATTCATTTTAAGTCAAATATTTATTATTTACTGCTGTGTGTTTCTTTTTGTGTGTCCATGCCATATAACTTGAGACCCCCACCCATACGGCCATAAATTGCGAAAATTTTAATTGTTAAGGCCGATGCAAATATTTAAAAAAGTTTTTGTCCCTCGGCCCAGGCCGAGGTCAAGGGGGGGCAAAAAAATAAAAAAATATAAAAATTTAAATAACAAGCCATAGTCTTCACATTTAAATGAAAAAAGTGTTTTAAAATGCATTTTACACTATTTCAGTTGTTTTGCAATCATAAGTTTTCAAAAAATCTAAGATCTGACAAAAACAAAAATTGAATCGAAAAAAAAATTGCATCGAAAATTTTCAAAAAATCTTAAGATTTTTTAATAAACCCAAACATGCTAAAAATTATTTTAAACGCAGGAGAATGTATTTTAATTTGATTTCAGCTGGTTGCACTTGAATTTTCATTGAAATTTTGAAGTTTACTGTAAAAATATTTTTTTTTGCCCCCTGATTTTTCGGGCCAGTTTTGAAGCGGGGGGTGACAAAAACTTTTAAAAATATTTGTACCAGCCTAAATCAAATAACAGAAAAAATAATTTTGTTCTAAATATTAATTATGAAGTAAAACGATAAAATACAAACCATATTCTTAAAATTCATTTGATTATAGAGTTTGTGACAGCTTCAGCATATGTTAAAGGTACTTTTTATGATGTTTTGTACTAACCAACATAGAACTTAAATGTGGATCAGTTTCATGGATTGATCGCAGAAATTCATCATGCTAAGTCAACATTTTGATGAATACTTTTTCCGGTATCAAACTGAGATTCTCCAGTTTCGCTTGAGAAACTTCGGTACGAATACCTTATTTTGACTAAGGTACTCAATTATAAATGTAGGCAACAGAAAATTCCAATAAAGTCATTTCGAACTTCTTGAAACCAGGTATTGATTTTTGAAGCGACGATGCCCACGAAGTAGGTAGCAAAGCAAGTGAAATAAACGGGCGCATATGTAGATTGCAGCAAATTTTGATAAAACGTAAATGTTCAAAATGGCATATCTCCGAAAACGCAAAAATCGCAGGCTGGAAATTTCAGCAATGTTAGATTATAATCCAATCTTTCAAGTGATCTTAGTTTCATGTTTAGCATCGGTTAGCAAAAAAAGTACTCGATTAACAAACACAAAAAAATATGATTTGTCAAAAAAATTCTCCAGTTATTCGATGAAAACTTCAGTTTTTGGTTTGGAAATAACATTTTATCTATTGATAGTTTCAAAGCTTATCTCATTACCTTTCCAACGATGTATATTTGTCCTAATAAAACATTTAAAATGGCTGAGCTATGTTAAAATTAAACAATCAGCCTTTTTTACGAAAAACGCTAGTTTTTTACTCCATTTTTTGACTTTCAGCTTGCGTATCTCCGTAATGAACAAACTTAGAGCTTTGAAAATTTGGATTTTTCTTAGTTAGAATGTTTACTTTCGAGAAAAAAATACCAAAAAATATTTGGAGAAGGTCACTTTTTTGAAACTTGGCCACCCAATGTACCATAGTGTATTGTTGAAAAATTAAATTTTGAGTTTTTTCTCCAAAATACGTAGTTTTGTGGGAAAAAATTGTGAGTATTTTCAAAAAATTGTGTTATAACTTTCGAAATGTGTGAAAAAAAACCGATCGTTTGATACCCATATTGTAAAAAAACTCAAATTTTGGGTATTTTTTTAAAGTACGTAGTTTTGTGTTTTTTTTAGTATTTAAAAAAAATCGAAATTCATGAAAAATCCCGATCATTTGATACCCATATTGCAACAACAATAATTTTGAGTATTTTTTCGAGAAACATTGCATTTTCAAAATACAGGAAAATACGTATTTTTGTGAAAACTTTCATGTTAAAAATTACATGATAAGATGGTGACACATAGAAAAACTCGTTTTCGTCGATTATGATTCTTCTTTGTGAGGCTGTGTATAATCTTATTACCCAATTTTCAAAGTCTCAGAGAGAAAATTGTAAGAAATTTTCAGGGGTGCTTCTCTTTCAGAAAGATTTTAAAATCGCAAAAAACTAAAGACCTGAAAAAAGCTATTAGTTGAGAACGGTTGAAAATTCAATTACTTTTCGATTGTAAATTTGATATAGCTATAAAAATGATTTTTAATATTTTTTGTCCAGGTCCGATGTTAAAAAAAAACACTATTTTTCAAAATTAATATCTTCTTAACAAGTTATTGCACCATCACGCACTATGGCTCAGAAAATGTCTTTTTTAGTTCGAAACATTTCGCAAAATGAAAAAATATCTGTTTTGAAAATTTAACTTTTAGTGAAAATCGAATTTTTTTTCCGCGTACTATTTTGTTTCCGAAAAGTCCTTATTAAAGCCTACATTTTTTCCCAACACATCAAATGGATCAGAAAATCCCTTACAGAATTTCATACATTGTTATACTAATTTTGAATGACCCGCCCCCAATATTATATGAAGACTTGTATGGAAATGATGCAAAATTGCTTCTTTGAAATAGGGAATGCATGGACAAAGTTTCCAAATCAGAAAACACAAAAAAAATAGTCGATTTGCTAAATTGTAGAGAACCACTCTAATACTTTTAACATCATATTCGAGTTCTGTGGGGGCGACAAACTAGCTTGAAGATTTATATCATGTTTTTTTTTTAAATTAAATTTTGTACATGTTTAAAACATCGATTATTAACCCTCTACTGCCCAAATTTTTTTTCGTAGATTTTAATTTTTCCCTTTACTTATCTTGTTTTATGTTTTTCTTACTTCATTTTTAGTATTTTAATTTGCATTTATCTTGTTCTTCTTTTAACTTAAAATATATGAAATGTTAGTAAAAACACAGCCAAAGTTGACCCCTAAAAAAAATACATTTTTAAAAACATTGGCCAAGTCACATAAAACAAGTAAAACTTCCAACCCATACATTTTCTAAAATTTTAAGAGTTCTTCTTTCCAATGCTTTTAAAAGATCTAAAATTGGTTGAAAATGGATTTTTGGCGATTTTTTTTAAATCGAAGCCCGTCTTAAGGCGGGGTTGGGTTGTAGAGGGTTAAGTGTTCTCTTCTGCTATCTGGATAGCAATACAAGCAAGCACAGTAGAAGAGAACGTTCAAGCACGGTTTGATAAATTGTTTCACTTTGTAAAGCCCAATCATAGGCTAATGCATAGCTAATATCCTCTCATCTCTCACAAAAAAGATACCGTAACACAAACCATGAATGAAAGCCCCACCACCAGGCATCACGGGGCAAACCCGCAAGAAAAACATCGTAACCTTGAAGAGTGACAAATGAATGAATTCACGTATATTCACGTTGAATAAATAAAACAAAAAATACACACACCGAACTCCGAATTGAATAACCCCCCCTTCCACGAGAGCCACGGATGACGTAACGGCGAGAGAGAAGTTGAGATTTGTCTCCCTCTTTTCGTCAATCGAAAGTGATTAAAGCGTGTCTTGTCGTGAGAATAAGCTTACACGGGACAGGAAGGGGTAGGATGTGCTAATTAGATGTGCAGACACAAGATAAAACGATAAAATGCGTTGAAATACTGTCCGAAGGTGTCCGAGGGTGCATCCAGCGCGCGCTTTATGACAGGAGATGCGGTGTATTATGGTATTGATTTTTATAACTGCCGCCATTATGGCGATTTGACAGTTTGTGTAGGAAATATTTTGCCAGCTCAAGCGGTTACCATGGCGTCAGTTAGGTGCGTCTCAATGTGTTAAAGAAGAGTCACGTCCAACTTGATTATATCTGAGTAAATATATTTATGGAAATGAATGCACATATGCTCGCGACTGGTTTCTCGGTGACGGCTGTGGTGAAAATGCCATCCTGCAAAAACAACAACAGCTGCTGCAGCAGCATGGAATGCATTCCGGTTAGTATTGGCTTACATCGAGAACCTGAGTAGAGTGTGAACTTGAACTAGAAATCTAGTAGAATGATTCTGCACATGGTTTGGCTAAATTCAGGTTAAAGCAAAATCAACGACGGTTGATGCAGGATAAGGTTTCGCGCTGTCTCGGTCGTTCAAGTCTTTTGTTGTTCGACTTGTTCTACACTGTTAACCCGAACTAGACCGTTCTAAGCTTCGTCGAAACAAAAAATCTTTTGCATTCTAAAATTGTGATGCTTCCGTATAAATGCATTTTGAATCAAGAACAAAAAAAATTGATGTCATTTTGATAGATTTGCATGGAACACAAAAATGCTCATCATTCAAGATGCTTGTCGGAACTTGATCAAATATATTAGGAGATACTGTAAATTAATGATGACTGACGCATCAATTCGTGATTTTTTTTGTTAAGCATATGAGCATGTTTATGTTTAGAGTGAAACGAGTTCGACCACCTGTGGTGTATTTGATATTTTGATCTAGCGTTTAAACCCTCAAGAGACAGATTTAAGATTTTGATTAATTGTTTTAAGCGGAGAAAAAATAAGTACACGGCAACTCAGAAAGCTTGACATCGATTGCCATAAAAAGGGTTAATTTTTAGTTTGCCGTTACAAAACAAAATTCAACGAAACTGATAAAACGAAAGAATCTTCGGCGAGTGCGCGTGAACTTGTAGAAGAGAAGGATTGATAGAAAGAGAATTCTCTTGCTGGCATCACGAGATAAAAGAATAGAACTCACAAGCTATAGTGACGGTCGCTATATCCTCTGATATTTAAGTGCAGGAAGCAGCAAATGATAGTTTTTTCCTATCACTCATTTAAAACACTGACTGGAAAACATGTTTTTTTCAAATGATAAACAAAATAAAAGTTGTTACGACATATTGAAAGATGGACCAAAATTACCCTTTATACAAAGTTTCACGAAATTCGGGACAACTATTTCCGATTTCCATTTCAAGGAATCGCTTAAAAATAAATTAATTGGGAAAAAATTGTGAATTTTATAAATTTAATTAGGGCGACTTAAACAAAAACGTGGACATTTGTCCTCTAAACGTAGTATAGTATCCTGAGGGTTAATATACTCAACCAAACAAATCTAACCAGACAGACTGCCGACACAATCACAAACCTTCCTTCAGTTAAGGTTGTGGTTCGCGATTATTATCTCGCATGATGGTGAACTTTGAAGCATCTCGAAAGTAAACACCACAAAGTATGGGGAACAACAAAGCATAGCACAAAAACAGCTGAAGAGTTAATCGAAGGTGAGAAATCTTTGAACCACCCGTAATTATCAGTGTTTGAGAGTTAACACTTGAAAATTAGTTCCTGAATTTGGTGAGGAAGGAAGAAGATGGGTTATGAACAAAAAGTTTCTTATTTATTTATTTGTTGTTTTATTGTTTATTGGGTACTGTTTTGTTATATATTATTTAAACTATTGTGTTTTTAAGTCATGGCACTGATCAGAAAATTACTCTAATTACAACTAATTGCAGGTAGCTCGTAAAGATGCTTACTTTTGTACGTTCTTAGGTTGGATAGTTTTGACTATTTGACTATCGTTTGCTTGTACAGAAATAATCCTAAACCGGCTTAACCGAAGTGGAGCAGTTTCTTGAGCAGCCACTTCTTCTTGAAGTGCAGGAAGATCTGCTGGGGATCCTGCGGGTTGACGGCGTCGTCGGCACCGGCTCCAAACGAACCCACGATGCTTTCGTCGTTGGTGGCTGGAACGGCCGAAACCAGAGCAAAGGCCAGCACGATGATGCAGAGAGTCTGCAGATGGAAAAGGGAATCAGAGGATTAGAATGTTGTATTTTGAATAGAAAGTCACTGTTTTAGTTCTTCACTTTCACATTTTTGAGCTCGATGTTCCAACTTTTAATCATTTGTGGTTTTCACTAAAGTCCATTCCGTAATCAGAACACTTTTGAGTAACACTTCTTTTTAGAACATACTTTTTTCCCCAACGTACCATAGCTAAGAACTTCATTTTGATGTTTGTTTCACCGATTGTTTTCACTGAACTGGAACTGTTTGATCAAACTTGGAGTCCGCAACTGATGCTGATTTGAAATTTCGCCCGATGTTTTATACCAACTTGAAACTGACTTAGAAATTCAAATATTTTCCACCGAACGCTCTTCTCAGTCCTTCAAAGAATCGGTTAACCCTGAAAACTCATCGTCGAACCCATCGCAGAAGCTCTTCTAACACCGGTTTTTGTGAGCATGATAAAATGCCATCTTGCAAGCTTATCTTTCTCCATGCTTGTTGGATCCATCGTTTTTTGTTGTTGTTGGTGGGTGTGCGTTTGTCTCAGGGAAGGGTTGATATTTTGTCTCAAGCTTGCCGATTCTGGGTAGTTGGGGCTCGAAACCACCTTGACTAGCACGAGACCAGCAGAATGCAAATTCATCTCCACAACCTAGGTGTAGATGGAGAGCAGTTCAGAGCGTTAATTTGTCGTCAGGTGGCATATGGTCGATGTTTGCCTTGTTGTTAATTAGAAAATTGGGAAGATTGTGGTCAACGGTTTCAGTTGAAAAGGTATGAATTATATAAATTTGTAGAATTTAAACCATTCTGACAGTGAATGAGATAGTAACAAATTTGTAGTTTTTACCATACCTGCCAATCCCATAGAACTAATTACGGTTGGGCTTAAAATGATCTTATTAACTGAAGATCTCGGGTTCATTAAATAAGCTGAGAAATTGCCATTACTCGTAACTGGATCGACCAAATTAGATGAAATTTTAATGGTTATAAGTTAACATTCTATGGAAACTGACGCAGCTTGAAACAGGTTGAAAAATTGCATGGTTGCAGAGAAATTTAATTTTGAAGACACGAAACGAATCTTCAGCCTAATGTTTTTGTTTGTCGAACTGGAAACATTCGAAGTAGGTTGTTTGTCTAGTTGTTTATGACAAAATAGGAATACATATTTATTCACAATTCGAAAAAAAAACTGCTAATTTTCCAACATTCTGTGGCATTTGTTCAAATTCATTAAATCGAATAATTTAAAAACAAATATTCGGATTAACACTTCTAAAAAGTGCTCGAAAAACTACCTATCAGCATGCTTGAATATCCAAATCTTAATATTTTCTATTTTTCTTTTTATTAAAACTCGCTTCAATAAATTGTTAACTCCTCATCGTTGCAATAAAAAAATAATTTGAGAATCGAAAAATCTTCTCTTTCTCATCTAAAATACCGTCAGTGGGGGTGACTATGGGTCTAAAACGATACACCTCTCGAAATTTCTTAATAACAAAAACAATTTAAATAACATCGAAAATCTTTCAACGTAGATTTGTTCTTAGATAGTTTACTAACATTTTCCCAAAATACGGTGGATTATGATGAACACTACCTTAAATGCCAATAGTTTGAAAATTGACCCAATCTCACCCCTTAGAGGGGGTGACATTGGGTCAAATGAAACTAAAATGATGCTCAAATACAACGATATGGTAAAAACAAGTCATCCAACAGCGTTTCTTGTTCGAGGGAATCGTATTGACACGCTACAATGTTTGAAGTGGAGATTTTTAAACATTTGGGTAGTTTTCGAGCAATTCTAACAATAATATAAGAAAAATGATTTTTCGAGAGGTCATTTTTGGCCAAAAACGTACCCCAACTTCAGACATTTGCCAAAATAACAGGATTTGTTCTAGGAACGAGATTTTTTCAGCGAAGTCATCTTAAGATGTCCCCTACCTACCTACCTATCCTACCCTACCTGAAAAATGGTAAAATCCGTAAAAAATTCACTTTTCAAAAAATGGTGCCGCTATCGAGAATCGAACCCAAGACCATTGGCATATCGAACCGAATTACGGTCATTTGTCCATATAAGCCACTAAATCGGATGAATTGTTTGAATGAACGAATTTACATGATTTGTTGTTGTTGTAAGCGCGAGAGTTAGATACCGGGGTGACATTGATAGGATTTCAATTTATTTTTGGAACATTTTCCAAAAATATCGAATTTAAGAAGTTGAAACTTTATTTTTATATCACTAAGGTTGCTAATATAGTTTTCAAGAAAACAATCAATGTATTCATTTAGTTATCTTAGTTGATAAGCTTTTCAACAAAATACATATAAATTTTAGGGTAAAATTGTTGAAAAGCCAAAATGCTGCATGAAATTCGCTAAAACTAGTTTTGTTTATAAAATTATCCATTAATATTGCACTTTAAATTGAATTGGAAGCACGAAATGATTTCACATTTCATATGAAATATGTTCAACTAAAATGCCTATAAATCTGGAAGTTTTTTTTTTTAATTTTGTTTCAATAGCACATAATATTTGTTATCAACGAACTTATTTTACCTTGCATTTCGATTCAAAATCATGTTCGGTGAGAAAATCATGACGCTTTGAGAAGATTAACCCTCTACCGACCAAATTTTTTTTCGAATATATTTATTTTTCCCGTGTTCAGGATGTTATTTTGAGTAACTTTAGTTCTACGAAAAACTTTACTTCTCTTGTTTTTTTTTTTGTTTTTTTTTTAGTATTTTAATTTGCATTTATCTTGTTCAGTTTATGATTGTTTTTGGTAGTATTTGGCCTATTCTTCCACGTAATATAATAACATTTGCCTATCTAATTTTTTACAGTTACTTTTTCAATTTTTTTCATGTTTTTCACATTTTCTCCTTTAGAATGGCACCATCATCATTTAAATTGCAAAAAATGCGTAGAGGCATAGTCTGCGGCACTACAAAAATCACTGCATATTTCTTTTTACTGAAAATATAGGAAATGTTAGTAAAAAAACACAGCCAAAGTTGACCCCTAAAAAAATACATTTTTAAAAACATAGGCAATACACATAAAACAAGTTAAAATTCCAACCCTGAAATTTTCTAAATCAGCTCCCTCCGTGTACGCACGAGAGCATGCAGCTAGTGCTCAGTGCTCCACTTTTTTTCGATTTTTTTCGCCGTAATTGATTGTGGTTACCCGCGAGTTTGCTTCTCCAGCATGCCAAAGGCCGGCCGTGGCCGTAGCAGTTCGAGTGCGGCCTCGAAAAACCCGCGAAGTTCGTCTACCGGCCGTGTGCAAAAAGGTAAACAAACCAACGCCGTGTCGACCGCCATCGCGCAAGGGAGCGTGAACGCAGAAGGCATCGACAAAAAGTTACTACATCCCGGATATGTCCCAAGATCACCAGTGCGAACCCGTTCCGGTACTTCCGGTGCCACGACCAGTGGCACATCAACATCCGCCAACATCCCCATCAGGAACGAGTTCCAGATGCTGAGCGACGACGAAGAAAATAACAACTCTGACGGTAGCAGCACTACCGACGACGATGATGGTCGTGCACGGAAAAAAGTGCCGACGTCAAAAAAGAACAACTCTCCAGTGGAACGTAGACCACCTCCAATTTTTGTTTTGGACACGTTAGCGAACGATGTTGACGAGGTGCTGGAAGGCCTCGGATATTGTCTGAAAATCGGTAAGTCGGCAGTGCAAGTGATCACACTGACCAAAAAGAATTTCGACCTGGTGTTTGAAGAATTGAAGCGTAGCAACTTCAACTTCTACACATTCAACCCCGAGAAGCCCCCTGTTAAGGTCGTCTTGCAGGGTTATCAAGACCGTCCGATCTCCGACCTGAAGGGTCACCTTTCGGACGCCGGAATAAAACCGCGGGAGATTAAAGTGCTCTCGCGCAAGACAACGGTAACAGGTACACATACACTGTACCTGTTGTACTTCGACCGCGGCACCGTCAAGATCCAAGACCTGCGGCGGACTAAAACGTTGGACGGTTTTTGGGTAAACTGGCGGTTTTACACCAAGAACCCGACGGACGTAGCGCAATGCCACCGTTGCCAGAAATTCGGCCACGGCTCGCGGAACTGCAACCTCCGGCCCCGCTGCGTGAAGTTCGGTGAGTCACACCTCTCGGAGGCGTGCGCACTGCCACGAAAGGCGGACTTGGGCGACAAGGCAGAACAAACCAAGCCGCGTGTAAAGTGCGCAAACTGTGACGGCAACCATACCGGCAATTACCGCGGATGCGTCGCGCGCATGGCCTACCTCGTGGAGCAGGAAAAGAGGAAGAAGAAAGCGTCCCACCCTCCTCAGCGAAGTACGAGCGCAGCCGTTCCTGCAGCTGGACAGCGTACGGTTCCAGCGGAGAACTCAGCGTTCCCTCCTGGTTGGGGGCGTTCGTTCGCCAGCGTGGTCGCTGCCGGTAGCGGCAGTACGGCCCAGCAAGAAGTCACCGGGGAAGATCTCTTCACCCTGCCGGAGTTCTTTGCTCTCGCGGGGAGATGATGACGCGGTTTCGGAGCTGCCGGAACAAGGCAGAACAATTCCTGGCCCTTGGGGAACTGATGATCAAACACATCTACAAAGGATAAATTACCTGTGATCTAGATATAAGCTTTCTCTTCCTCTATCCCCTTTCCTTTGCAATTTCTGTAAGTTTTTTTTATAGTTTTTTCTTACTCTTGCTAGTACCTTAGTTAAAGAAATAATTGTTCCTAAATGGATTATGATGCAACACACAGCTGTAAGGAACTCCAAAACTCTGTTATGCACTTCAAAATAACTCATTGTATCTTGATTATTCACCAATAAAACCGAATTGAATTGAATTGAAATTTTCTAAAATTTTATGAGTTCTTCTTCCCAATGCTTTTTAAAGATCAAAAATCGGTTGGAAAATTGATTTTTGGCGATTTTTTAGATCGAGGCTCGGTGAACCTCGTTGGATAAATGTAGGACTCGTGCTGAAAAAATCCTCTTTTTGCAACTTGTTGCATAAACTACTATTAAGTAATCTATTTAGGGATTATCCATAAACCACGCGGACACTTTTTTTTTGGAAATCTCAAGCTCCCCACGTTAATTTACACGAAATCTTCGATTGCGAATTCAAGATTATTAAACAATTAAAAATAGATCAATCCTTGGCCATTATCCGTTATTCAAATGTAAAAATCAAGGTATTTTCTGTTTTGTGTACAAAGATTTTCCTATTAAAAATAAGTTTTTTTTTTGCAGCTTTGCAGGGTATTTATTTTATATAGAGTATACTATATATTAGGGTGGGTACGTTTTTCAAAAAGTTCTCGGATCAAGTTTTAGTATGGTTTCCCTTGTAGGGCATGCTCATAGTGACTTTCATGCCAAATATCAGCTCATTTGGTTGTAAACTGGCTGCGCGCATTAGGGTTAAAGTTTACATGGGAATTACTATGGGAAATTGGAACTTTTTGTTCAAACGCTCCTACAGGTCTGGGAAAGTCACGCGCCAACTTCTGGTATGGTCAGGCCTATGGGGAATGGTCTGGAGAACACTTTTCCCGAAGAGAGCATATGGATTCGTATGGATTCGTCATCACGAGTTAATCACAATTAAACAAAAAAGTTTTTTGGAAAAGTGATGATTTCGGCTATTGTTGACTCAAAGGCGGAAAGGTTTTGAACGAAAGTGATCGATAAAAAAGCAAAAGTTTGTTTTACTGTTATAATTTTTTCATTGTTTATTTGTATTTTTTTTTTGCTTAGATTTTTACTCTAGATATTGCTAATTCAGCAAGTCTGTGAAGGCATACTTTTGTACATTCTTAGGTTGGAAGTTTAAACTATTTGACTATCATATTTGTTTGAATTTGACTAATCCTGAGCAGGCGGGCAGCTATATCCTGGACGCTGGGCTTAACCAAAGTGGAGCAGTTTCTTGAGCAGCCACTTCTTTTTGAAGTGCAGGAAGATTTGCTGGGGATCCTGCGGGTTGACGGCGTCGTCGGCACCGGCTCCAAACGAACCCACGATGCTTTCGTCGTTGATGGCTGGAACGGCCGAAACCAGGGCGAAGGCCAGCACGATGATGCAGAGAGCCTGCAGATGGAAAAAGGAATCAGGAGGATTAGAATGTTGAATTTTGAAAGTCACTGTTTTTGCTGTTCTGATGTAAGTTTTTTTTCATGCACTTGGTAACATATTTCTGCTACGTGGTTTTCACTAGAGTCCATTTTTATTATAGAACACTTTTGAGTTTGCAACTCAGAACACATTAACTTCCCAACGTACCATAGCTAAGAACTTCATTTTGATGTTTGTTTCACCGATTGTTTTCACTGAACTGGAACTGTTTGATCAAACTTGGAGTCCGCAACTGATGCTGATTTGGAATTTCGCCCGTTGTTTTATAGTAGCTTTGATCTTTTTCCAAAATTTCAAATCGTCCCATGACGATCTGTCCGACGTTCCCCAGCAACGGATGGTGACCCTGAAACTGCATTGCTGACCTACGCGGGGCCTGTGGTACCGGTTTTTCGAACGACAAAATATCATCTCGTCGAGTTCATCTTTCCCAAGTGAAATTCCGCCAAGATCCGACCAGCACAGCAGCAGCTCCGGTTGAGACGATGGATGGCGGAGGTGGTTGCCGTTGACCATCAAAAAGTGGAATCGATCCCCAAAAGGTAAGTGGAGGATGACGTAGTGATCCGTATATCACCCCGAACTAGTTGAATCTCTACTCAATTTGCATAATGTCTCACGGTGGATCTCGAAGCCGCATCGAGACGACTCTATTGGTGCAGCTTTACCTAGCTGAGTTGAGTTCCTCAATGAATCCATACCAAACAGATCATCCGTGATTATTGAAATTGATTCAAAGTTTTGCTCCTAATCCGCGTCTAATGATTTAAACTCGGACCAAGTTCAGGGCTCAAATTGAAATTTGTATGAAGATTAACGCAGTTTTAATGTATTCATTTAACCCCGAAAAACATCAGACATCGGAACCCATCTCTCCGCCAAAAAGAATCGTCGTCCCAAAATTTGCATGCCAAAGTTGTTGGCATTGACCTTGGTCACGCGTGCGGTCCGATGATACGCAGGAATCGAAAGCAGAGCAGATTTCGGGAGCTTAGCTGGTGAAATTGCTAGTAATCCAATAAATGTGAGCCCGACAAGTGAGGAGAGGACTTTCCGTGTTACATTTTTGTCTTTTTATCGATAAATATATGACAGAATGAATGGAGTTGTATTTACGTCAATAGAATTTTAATTTACGCACGGAATATGAGACATCAGCCGAAAACAAATATTTACAGAAGCAAAAGTACCGTCAAAAATTTCTGGGTAATTTTATTTGTGGCACTGAGTATTGTCAATACATTTGATTTACCTCTATTCATTTGAGAAGGTTCTTAGAACGAGATAGGTAAAATATTTGTCCGTACAGACGTGCACGGAAACATTATTTCGGTTAATAGTACATAAAATCTTATTAACTTCCCAATGTTTATATTAGAGCGTCCAATTTCCCGGGGTTACAAAT